>NC_061116.1:109123503-109230517 GCF_002878395.1 Capsicum annuum | reverse complement strand
ACTCTATTGGTTTCAGGATGAATCCTCAAGTTACGAGTTTATACATAAAATCCTATGGTTTTCTCCATTTTTAAGATATACTCATATTTAAGTGTATAATTTTTACATGTTTTTATGAGATGCCATGTTTGGGTCTTTGAACCATAATCATGTATTACTGTATTTCAAGTTTAATATTGCATACTCATGTTCATTCAGTGATGGGTTATGAACGCCCGATACCTATGTGTTTTATATGAATTTAGATTTTCAAATACTTAGACAGTTAATCCATGACACTTATCAGTATACTTACATGTTTATGATCATGGTGAGCACTATCAGGTATGTAATAATGTTCAATCTTGTTCAGTCCATTCCAGCATTAGTTTTAGTTCAGCTGGGAGTAGGATTTAGCACTGATCAAACTCTAGGATAAATGTTCACCTGACAGTAGAGGGTGTGAACTTTAGTAGCAATCCACGATTTACAGAACTATGTAGCCAGCGTAGGGTGGAGATATCTACCTACCAGATGAGGGTTAACTAAGTATATACCTGCCAGCTGAGGGTGACACATATCTCTTCAATCATCTGCTAGTTGAGGGTGACTCCTTAGTCCTTTGGGACACTAGTTTAGTTGATCCACATGGCCAGTGTTAGTACCCTTGGCACGGTACTGACATCCTTCCAACTGGGGTTATAGGTTGTAACCCGATTAGCTCAAATTGGGGCATGTCAATTAGATGATACCTCCTACAGTCTCAGTACAGTATTTAGTTCAGGTTTTCCTAACCAAAGCATACAAATTCTTAGTTATTTAGTTATCAAATTTCAGTCTTTTAGTTTACAGATTATTTCAGATATATGTTTATGCATGGTCTTGCATTCTCAGATGTTACAATTTTCATGCATTCATGTTCAGTTGTCTCATTCTATTTAGTTATTCCTTACTTCATATGTATAGTATCCCATGTATATCAGCCTGACCTCATCTCATATACCAGTATATTCAAAGTACTGACCATATACCCTTCTTTGTGCTATGATGCCTTATATCATAGGTTTGGACGCATAGTTTCCCGACCATAGTCAGACAGGTCAACATAATCAAGAAGCCGTAGTGGAGAGTCCTTATCCATCGAGGACATATCATGTTTATTTAGTTATTTTAGTATTTCACTTTGTCCAGACAGTCAAAGTTAGTTAGGGTCAATCCCATCAACTCCTCAGCCAGTTTAGAGGCTTTCAGATGTTTAGATAGTTAGTCAGATAGTCAGTCAGTTACTTTTAGTTTTTATCAGATGTTTCAGACTTATGATTGATTTGGTATTTTAGTATTCAAACTTATATTTTCCTTCTCAGTTTATCTTCCGTACAGGTTTTATGTTCATATTTATTCAGTGCTCACAGCAGGTACTAGCTTATGGGTTAGCTTATGGCTACTCATGACCGTAAGCACTATTGTTGTGACTAGGGGTAGCCTCTGGTCATAACAAGGACCCATATTTTGTCAAAATGACCTTGGATGGAAATTTGAACTACGCCATTAAGTTCAAAATATCAAATTTGGTATGGTTACATAGTCCAATTTCCAAGTCTTGACTATAAATGGTGCACCTGGGATTGCGAGCCATGGGTTGTGATAGCAATCTAGCAACGCCAACAAGTGCTGCAATCGAGATACTTTTAGTCACTAATGTGGCTCCTTGGACAATCGACGAGAGCCACGATTATGATAGGGGAATATCGTAATAATGACTACTACCTCTAATGTCATGTATCACTATTGCGATAATTGGGTTGTGATAGCAGTATCCAAGAACCTAGAAAAGGTATAAATACCCCAATTTTAGCCCATTTTTGCCATTTCATCATCCATTCTCTTGAGAGATAAACCCTTAATAGTGAGATAGCTTTGAATTGGAGCTTGTGGGTGAATTAGGAGCTTAGATAACATTTATTTTCAAGATTCTTCATTGACTTATAGTAAGATTTCACCCTTTCATGATAGAATTTTCCATTCCTTATTTAAAAATTCCAAAATCTTGGAGGCTCGATTTTAGCTCCAAATTAGCTTGAATTTCACTTATTCTAGAGGGTAATGACTCCTTATGTATGAGGGAATGTTCGGTTGATTTTGGAAATGTAATTTTTATAAATGGGACCCACACGGGATTTTGGTATAATTTTTGGATTCAAATTACAATAGTGTAATATGGGTATCATTATTTTCGTATTAATGGGTAGAATGTATCTTCGATTGCTTGGCATCTTACAAAAACTTCTCAAAAGGGAAAAATGATGATTTAGTGGATCATTTAAGTTTTCTTTAGCGTACAAGTAGGCTAGGTTTTACCCCTTGTTAGATTGAGCTATTTCATCATATTTTTATGATATTATGTTAGATTCGTGATAAGTTTTAGGTATTGATCTGATGAATTGCAATGCTTGGGTTAGTTGGATCGTTTAGGCTATTCAAAGATCATAAATTAGGCATAATTGACCTAGTTGCACGTATTTTTGGTGATTTTCCTATCTTAGGTCTAAGTGAGACATGTTTAATATCTAAAAGTGGATTTAGATACCTTAGGCCTAGTTCGAGTAGAATTTGCCTAAAATAGAACTTTGGGGATTAGAAGTAGGTCCTTGACCCACCTTAGGGTAAGGCGCATATTAGCTTTTGTAGACCTCTATACACTTGTTAGACTCTTGGAAATTCTTATTGAGGTGAAATTGAGAAACCTTGACACTTGATGGATATGTTGGTTGATGTGAGGATTGACGCCTATTGATTATTCTATTACTTATGCTATTGGTGATACTATTGATTGTATTAAAATATTTATATTATCAGTTCAAGTCTGAAAGATAGATATGATATTGGTGATATTTACCCAGTTCAAGTCTGGAGGATGATTGTCACTTTAAAAACATTTACCTGTTCAAGTCCGACTTTTGGTTATATCATCGATTCAAATTCGGCTAATGATCATATTACCGATTCAAGTCTCGGTATGCATGTTATGCTATGATGATATAATTCTTATCATATGACACTATCGAGGTGTGAGATTGAAAATAAGAATTTGGCTAAGTGTCAAAAAGTAAGGAAAATGGCTAATCTAGCATGATGTGAGTAACTCTAGTGGTATATTGAAAATTTGTAAATGACAGTGGTTGGTTATACTATCTTGTGTGTACCTTCCATACTTATGGGGACTTGCGATGGGTTACCTACTTTTTTGCACCAATTGACATATGGGAGCTAATTTTCTAGTTGTGTTTGTATGTGATGATGCTTTATGTTATGTAATGCTATTATTTTAGTTTATTACCTATTTATGCACAATGATGTTTGAGTTGATTCATGTTCCTCTCTACCTTGACTTAGTTATGTTATCTTGCATTTTATCATACTTGTATTATGATTTAGCTCAGTTAATCGATGATGCCTACTGAGTACCCGTGGTTTTAGTACTCGTACTATACTTCTATACCTTTTTGGTACAAATTCGAGTGCTAGTTGCCATAGTTGATCAACGTTCGTGTTGTGTTGATAGTTGAAGATAAAGAGAGCTCTTGGAGTTGAAGTCAGCTATTTTCTTCTATCTTACTTATGTCTAGTCTTTAGTTTCAAGAAAAATTGTATTGACTATTCTAAATACTTGGGTTGTATTTATAGTTGCTCTTGTACTGGCTCTACCAGGTTGTGGGATGGTATTTGTGTAGTGACTACCTTTAAATTATTTCTATTGTCTTGCTTATTTTTTGTGTTTGATTGCCTATTTGGCCCTTTTGGGGGGCATTTTCACCTAGTTGACCCATTGCGTTTACCTTCGAATTATGGTTCGACTTACCTACTGGCGGTATTTAGTAGGAGTCATCATGACTCGTCTACTTATATCAATCATAAAATAAAGGTGAAACAAAACTCTCCATTTTATTAATAAAACAAATTAGAATAACATAAAACATAAAAAACTTCTTTGAAAAATATATATTTTCACTTGAGCGGGCAGGGTGAGAGAGAGGAACTTGGAGCTGGGAGGGAGAAACTTAAAGACAGTTAACTTCATAATTCTGTCCATTATGTAAAAAATTATAAATACAAAAGATCATATAGAAAAAAGAAATCTATAAAAGAATGTACTTGTTATAATTGTGAAAAATTAGGACATTTAGCTAGAGATTGTAAATTACCTAAAAATCCAAAAAAATAAACAAATATCAGAAATAAAAATAGATAATACAAAATATATGCAGATAGATTATATAGATTATGAATTAGAAAGTGAAGATAGTATATATGAAATTTCAGAAAATGAAACAGATAATGAAATAGATAGTGAAATAGATGAATCAAATGACTGAAGAAGATATAAAAATAATAACAAAGGAAGAATATTTAAATGATGAAGGAACAAAACAAAAAATAATATTTGACAGTAACATATTTGATGAAATAAAAGGAAAAGAATTAGACTTAAGTTTAGAAAAAATATTTAAAATACCAACAACAAGAAATCTATTTACTAAGAAAAAAGAAGAATATTATGTAGTATGCCTAAAAGAACATGTAATAGACTGTAGATATGTAAAAGGTAAAGCTAGTATACCACTAGTAACAAAAAGAATAATTAATAAAGAGATAAATGATATAAAAAGTAGAGACCCAATAAAATATGTACACCTTGGAGGTACAGAGATATTAATAAAAGCATGTTTTAGAGAAGGAATAGATAAACCAATAGAATTATATTTAGCAGATGATAGAATTATAAAACCTGTAGAAAAAAGCATAATAACCGCCATAAAAAGAAATTTAATATACCAAAAATTTAAATTTATAATAAGTGCAAATTATTCAGTAGCGGTAACAGATAAAAATATAGATAAATCATTAGTATTATATTGAAAATATCAGGAATAGAATTAACCCCAGGAAGTAAAATATTTACAGCAAGATGCAAAAATTTATACGTATTAACAACAAAATATAAAATAACAGGAAAAAATAACATTTACAAAATACGAATAGAAAGTCCATTCGAACAAATTGTAAAAACAATAGATTATAATGATTATAGCTATAGAGACATAGATATAGAAGAACATTTAGAAATAGTAAATGATAGAATAAGTACAACGAAAAGAATAGCTGATGAAAAACCAGAATCATCAAGCTCATCAAAAAGAACAAGTTATGAAATAAATTCAACAAATAATTTAAACCAATATTACATAACAGGAAAAATAAATGAAAAAGAATATTTAATACTCTTAAATACAGGACAAGAAGAAAATTATATAGCAAAATATCTAGTAAAAAATGAAGAAATAAAAACTGATAATGATATATGCCCAGATCTACCAAGAAGTTTAATAAATAGTAAAAATATAGAAGAAAAAGAAATAATAATAGGAATTAGAAAAATAAAAATAGAATTTGAAGTAAAGGAAGAAATGCAAAAAGCAGACGTAATATTAGGAATAAAATGGCTAGAACAAGTAAAACCATATAATATAGAACATACACAATTAACTTTAACATATAACAGAGAGAAATTATTCTGAAGAAGAGCCTTAACATAAAATGAAAATATATGTATTAATGAAGATAGTAGTAGAAGGATATTACAGTAGATATTATACGCCTATGATAGATACAGGAGCAGAAGCTAATTTATGTAGATATAATTGCTTACCAAAAAGTAAATGGGATAAATTAAAAACACCAATAATAGTTAAAGGATTTAATAATGAAGGAAGCTTAATTACTTATAGAGCTAGGAATGTAAAAATACAAGTATGGGATAAGATATTAACAATAGAACAAATTTATAATTATGAACTAACATCAAAAGATATACTTTTAGGAATGCTGTTTTTAGATAAATTATACCCACATATAATAACTAAAACAGATTGGTGGTTTACAACACCATGTAAACAGAAAGTGAGAGAAAAAAGAGTTAATAATAAAATAAGAAAGAAAACAGATTGGATAAAAGGAAGTGAAAAAATTACACAAAAGTTAGAAAATATAAAAAATACTGAAGATACAGTAGAACTAGTAGTATTTTCAATAAATAAAACAGAAATAACTATATTTTCAATAAATAAAATAGAAATAATTCAGAAAAAAAATAGAACAATTATATAGTGAAGATCCATTAAAAGGATGGGAAAAACATAAAACTACTATAAAAATCGAATTAATAGATAAAAATAGCATAATAACACAAAAACCATTAACATATAATTTTGATGATTTAAAAGAATTTAAAATGCACATAGATGAATTATTTTGGAAAAACAATACATACAAAAAAGTAATAGTAAACATAATAGTCCAGCATTTATAGTAAATAAACATAGTGAACAAAAAAGAGGAAAAAGTAGGATGGTTATTGACTATAGAAATTTAAATACAAAAACTATAACATATAATTATCCGATACCAAATAAGATATTAAAAATAAGACAAATCCAAGGATATAATTATTTTAGCAAATTTGATTGTAAATCAGGATTTTACTACCTAAAGCTAGAAGAAGAATCTAAAGAATTAACCGCATTTACGGTACCACAAGGATTTTATGAATGGAACGTGTTACTATTTGGATATAAAAATGCACCAGGTAGATACCAACATTTTATGGATAATTATTTTAAACAATTATCTAATTGTATAGTATACATAGATGATATATTATTATACACCAAAACCAAAGAAGAACATTTAAAATTATTAGAACAATTTACAGATATAATAGAAAAATCGGGAATAAGTCTAAGCAAAAAGAAAGCTGAAATTATGAAAAACCAGATAGAATTTTTAGGAATACAAATAGATAAAAGTGGAGTAAAAATGCAACAACATATAGTACAAAAAATAATAAATTCGAAAGAAGAATTAGATACAAAAAAGAAATTACAATCATTTTTAGGACTAGTAAACCAAGTAAGAGAATATATTCCAAAATTAGCAGAAACTTTAAAACCACTACAGAAAAAATTTAAAAAGGATATAGAATATAACTATGATGAAAAAGATAAAAAACAAGTTCAAAAAATAAAATTACTTTGTAGAGAATTACCAAAATTGCAATTTCCAGATGAAAATAGAAAATTTATATATATAGTAGAAGCAGATGCTAGTGAATATAGTTACGGAGGAGTACTTAACTATCGATATGAAGCAGAAAAAATAGAACACCATTGTAAATACTACTCAGGTACGTTCAACGAGACAGAAATAAAATGGGAAATAAATAGGAAAGAATTATGTTCATTATATAAATGTTTATTAGCATTTGAGCCATATATTGTATATAACAAGTTTATTGTAAGAACAGATAATACACAGGTACGATGGTGGTTAACAAAGAAAATACAAAATTCAGTTACAACAAAAGAGATTCGGAGACTAGTTTTAAACATATTAAATTTCACATTTACAATTGAAGTTATCAGTACTAACAAAAATGTTATTGCAGATTACATATCAAGACAAAGCTACACAGACTGAAATAGTAGAGGAAGATACTCTAGAAAAAATACTTAACACCCTAACTACGCTTTCAATGAAAGTGGACAGTATGGGTAATGAGATAGAAAAGCTAAAGACTAATGAAGATAAACTGAAGTCTATAGCTACAAATCAGCTAACTCAGCAGTGTGCAGAGCTATGTCGATCGGAAGATATTAAAAATCCAGAGCTAGAAGGAGACGTTGGGACACTCCATAAAACCCATAACATTTATCAATCTACTTCTGCAGGTACAAGCAAAGGAGTTAATAGACCAAGATACCAGAATGTAAATATGAATAAAATATTTGAAAAACCATTTACCCCAAAAACACAAAAAGACCATTTATTCATACCCCCACAAGTTAACACATACCGAGATAGCCTAAACCAAGACAAAAAAGTATACAACTACACTGCCCAAAAATACATAGAAAATATATATATAGTACAAACCTTTCTAAACCATAACCCCAGAGCTACAGACATCAAAGAATCAAATACCAATTATATAACCCAAAAACTACAAGGATACAATAAATTAATCGCACTACCCAAAACTAACCCAAGCCTATTTAAAACCTGTTTTGACTATGGACTACTAAATACCATATATACCCAAGACGGAGAAGAGCTAACAGCTATGGAGGAATTATACAAGATATTCACTACCTACAAAAGAATAACAAAAGGAAATTTATTTTATATAAAGTGTTATACTGCACCAGCAGAGATATTATATGATGAAATAAAATCAGTTATACAAGTTGTAAAGATAGGACTAACAAGAGATATGATTATACCAGAAGATATTACGCAACAACCAGAGATACCCAGAATTGACATACCAGATTTTTATGCAAATAAAAGACTTATTGGACTAGCTACGATCATTCAAGAATTAGCAAATAATTATACGAACGGAAACCCAATATGGAGCTACTATTCAAGAGATCATCAAATGATATATTCAAATTCAAAAGAGCTACGACAAGCAAATATGAAAGACGTAAGACAATGGATAGTGACGCTACTTAACCCAGAAAAACAATCTACCGCAAGAGCAATAAAAAAGGGATTTATTTCAGACGGACTGCTAACAAGATACTGTAAAATAATTGGACATAAATATCCAGACCACCAATGTTCGAGGTGCAATAGAGAAGATAATATTATTTCAGAGGTACATCTAGAATAAAGAAGACAAAATGCCAGCTGGAAAGATAAGATAAGAAGCAATAATGGAGCAGATACGACAAAATCAACGGAGACAAGATACTGTACAAAGGCAGAATTATTGTATATTAATGTAACAAAAGTCTTGATTGAAGTTGTTGTACATTAATTAGATTGTTGAAATTTTACGTAAAGTTAGAAAAATAAGATAAGCATAGGCCCCCCTTTATTTGACTTTTCTTTCTTTAGTTTTAGAAACTAAAAACATGTGTAAATTGTAAGCTTTTTCGTTCTATATATAACAAAGGCAGAAGGCATTGCAAAGGCAAGCCTTCATGCGTTGAAGCAACTTTCCTCTCTCCACTCCACAAAAAATATGTTACTCAGTTAATTAGATAAACATATTCCAATGGAAAAAGCTATGGAGCAACAAAACTCAGAAATATCAAAGCTACCCGAACAGGTATATCTATTTATGATTATGAATAGCTAATTTCATAATTCCCAACAATCATGATATGATAAAATAAATTCATATTAGTTACTTTATAGTAGAATTATTCGAAGAATAATATGTTAAGAAGTTTATTAACAAAGAGGAAACAGAGAAATATCCCTAAGGACTATGCCATCCTAAAGGTGAAACCAATGAGGCAAGAAGCCGTGGCGGGGAGTAACCAGAGTAGAGGCGCTGTTTAAGGAAAAAAGTATCCGGATTACCATGTTAATAGTGACAGAAGAACATATTATTTAAGAATAATCTAGTATATAGTAAGCTAAGATGACTATATTTTATGTACATGGTTGAAGGGAATATTTTGAAAAAAGCAATTTTATGAAAATGAATGATAATTTATCTGATGTGATGGTAGATAAATTCAAGATACTTATTTTGTATGCACTTAGAAATATAAAAGTAGCAGATATAAGAAAAATAATATTAGAAAAAGCTTTTGGTAAATATTACATGACTAGAGTAAATTATATACCATATCTACCTAATTACTCTTATAAATATTTAAGATGATAAGTTACATAGAATTTTTAGAAAAAAGATATAAAAAATATGCAGTTACTAGAAAAACAGATAAAAATAAATATAGATAAATAAATGGAAAATAAAGATATAAAATTTCTTAATAAAAATATGCAAAAACTACTAAGGCTAAAATAAACAACTACAAAACACTATAATAAAACCAATTTTAAAAGATAGATTACCTAGATTATCTTAAAGTTTTAATCTTATGTATACTTAAAGATATAGAAATAATAGTTATTAAGAAAATAATATTAGAAGAAGTAATAAACTATGAAATTGAAACTGCAAATTGTCTAGAACAGTTATACGAAGAAATTTACCCAGAAGGATATTATTCAGATTAAAAAATGTTAGAATATATTAGACAAACTAGAGAAAATCAAGAAAATCTAAATAATGAAATTAATTATAGAAACCGAATTAGGAAAATAATGGAAGACCTAAAAGAAAAATTAGCATGGATAGAAAAAACCTTAGAAAATTTAGATAAAAGTACATGTGATAGTTTATATAATTTAAAAAACTCACTACGAGAAGAACAACACAAGATAATAAATAACATTGAAAATCTAGAATTAGATATACATTATAGCACAGATAGGATAAATTATTATACAGAAATTTGTAACTCTGCAATTACTACAGGATAAAATAATTAATGGATATAGCTTACGAAAAAAGTAAATTATTAAAAGATATTGAAACAAAATTTAAAAAATATCCACGCACAAATAAAAATAGATTTACTAGAAACCTAACAAATCTATTATACTTAATAAATCCGCGCACCCCCCTACAAATGGTATCAAAGCATACTCCAACATGATATGGTTCATTCTACTTGAAAATACTTGTAACCATTGCTTGTAAATGAATTAATAAGAGATTTATGGAATTAGTTCAACTTTAACATTTAAAAATCCTAATTTAAAACACCAAAAAGGGTTATTAGACTCTATAGGTGAAAGAAACCCGTGGATGAACATCACACATATCTCACTTGATGAATTCATGAAGATTCTTGGGAATTTCTTGAGGTTTGAAGCTTGAATTCCTTAATTGTTTATGAAAGAGTTAGCGTTTGTTCTTAAGGAAAGAGGTGCTTCTTCTTAAAGAATTTGTGATGAAAAGTGCAAATAATGCTCTTTGGGAACCTAAATTTCATGTTATGGATGAGTTGGGTGAAGAGGAAATAATCCAAATACCCTTAAATAATGAGAAACAAAAGCTGGACAAAAAGGGGAGGAGGCGATGTGGACTCCGAGGCACCGAACTAAAGAGGGCAATGAGATCTTGGAGTGGTGCACTAGAAGGGGTGATGCCCGCTTTAGAGCACTGAACTGGAGGGCGTGATGAGGGCTTATCCCATTGTTTCTACTAGTTTGGTGATCCAAACACGCCCCTATGCTCATCTGAAAATTCTAAAACTCATCTGAGACACCCTCTGATCCACCCCGATCATGAATTAACTTGAAAATTGATGTTCTGAGGTCGGGAAGGTCAAAATAAAATCATCAAAGTTTAGGGGCCTTGGAATGACTAAGTCCCAAGAACTTAGTGAAATTTTCAAGTCTTGGGCCCTTTAAACATGCAACTGGGAGCTGAAATGAATTAATTCCTTAACCCGGGGATTGCTACTAAGGGTAACACCCTCTGCTGACAGGTGAGCCCTTATCCCTGAGTTCGCTTAGTGCTAAATCCTACTCCCAACCGAACTGACACTGATACTGGAATGGACTGAACTAGACTGAACATTATTACATAACTGATAGTATTCATCATGATCATAAACATATAAGTATACTGATAAGAGTCATGGATTAACCGTTCGAGTACTTGAAAAGATGAATTCACATAAAATACATAAGTATTGGGTGCTCATAACCCACTAACACTGAATGAACATAAGTATGTGATATCAAACATGAAATACAGTAATACTTGATTATGGTTTAAAGACCTAAACATGGCATCTCATCAAAACATGTGAAATCATACAATTAAACATGAGTATATCTTAAACATGGGGAAAACAATAGGATTTTATGGATAAACTCGTAACTTGAGGATTCATCCTGAAACTAATTAAACATGACATAGAAATTCCAATACTCAAATATTTTATGGTTCATTGTACTTTAAAATACTTGTAACCCTACCTTGTAATTGAATTAACAAGGGATTCATGGGATTAGTTCAACATGAACATTTAAAACTCATAATTTAAAACCCCAAAAAGGGTTCTTGGATTTTATGGGTGAAAGGAACCCATGGATGAACATCACACATACCTCACTAGATGAATTCGTGAAGATTTTTGGGAATTTATTGAGGTTTAAAGCTTGAATTCCTTGATTGCTTGTGAAAGGGTTAAGGTTTGTTGTTGAGGGAAAGGATGCTTCTTTTGAGAGAATTTGTGATGAAAATATCAAATAATGCTCTTTGGGAACCTAAATTTCATGTTATGGACGAGTTGGGTAAAGAGGAAATGACCCAAATGCCTTTAACTGACGAGGAACAAAAGTTGGACAAAAAGGGAAGGGGCCAGGGTGGGCTTTAAGAAACCGTACTGGAGGGGGCCATGCGGGCTTGGAGCGGTGCACTGGACGGGATGACACCCTCTTTAGAGCGGTGCACTAGAGGGCGCGATGCTGGCTAATCCCGATGCTGCTACTATTTTGGTGATCCAAATATGCTCCAGTGCTCATCTGGCAATTTCAAAAATCACACAAGACACACTCTAATCAACCCCGATCTCGAATCAACTTAAAAATCGACATTCCAAAGTCGGGAAGGTAAAAAGTAAAATCATCAAAATTTAGGGGCCTTGTAATGACTAAGTCCCAACACTTAGTGAAATTTTCAAGTCTTGGACCCCTTAAACATGCAACTGAGAACTGAAATGAGCTAAGATTGTTACGGGGTATTACAGTCCCACACTGAATTTTCATTTACTTAACTTTCCTATCAATAGGTCGAAATGAGCCTGGGTGCCTTGGGACCCGAACCGAGAGTCCACTTAGCCTAAATTTGATATTCTGGAGCTACTAGAATAGTTAAAGTTTGTATTCAAGGTCGTTTAACTGAAGTTTTTACCCGGTGGAAATTTGAAACCAGCGAAGACTTTAAAATAGGGAATTGGCTCTATAAGCCAAAGAAACTACTCGGTAATCGTACTGTTAGCCCAGCAACTCATAAATGACCTGGAAAAGCTATAGAGAAGCTCTAATAGTGAAAATAAGTGGAAATACGAAAAATAACTTCAAGGGTCATTACACAAAACCATTAAAAGAAGACATACATTCAAAAGCTACGCATAATAATATGAAAAAAACAACTAATGCCTTGATACTTCTTCAAAGGACATGAACAACAACCTATGGATTTTCCAACTTCACAAAAGCGATGGTGGTAAACGTGGAGGAGAAATAACGTTATCATCGATCCATCTGAAAGTGATCATACACCCTCCTTAATAGCAGTTCCAACCTCTCTCCCACAACATTGAGTTGATTCCACAAGGACCCTAGACAATCCTCCGCCCTTATTAATTTTTTCTAGATCATCTATTTTTTGCATATTTGTGTCGTATCATCTTGCATACCATCATAAATTTCTTTAATGTGCTAAGTAGGGTGTCAACTTTTGTCTAATAATAATAAAATAAACAGAATTGGTACGCCTACACATAAATACAAAACAGATAGGGACTCAAAGAAAAGATATATAATTTCAATTCATACCTTTATACCTTTAGCAAAAGGAATGGGAATATATTTCACTAGTTTGATGAGATAAACTACATGATTATTAGGTTACTGTTTAAATAAGAAGATTAATGATGAACAATAGAAATTAATGTTGAGTTTAGCCCAAGCACGCCTAACCAGTACTAGCTAATTGAGTGTCTTGGAAGTCAAACCTCACTTTAATCTACAAAAAAACTACATATCTTACTAACAAAAATATTCAAATTTTCCTCTAATGCACCAAATGTTCCCGCAATAATTTAGTAAAATTTTTTATATTATTTTCTGAAAAAAGGACAATTATTCAGCCCATTGGTATATATTCTACAAAGGAAAGAATTAATTCTTTTATACAAACTATTGATGTTTTAATTGAGAATTAATTTTATTGAAGGCCAAAATTTTCTTAATAGATCAAACATTATAAGTAAAAAATAAAATTTCATTCAAACATATTAAATTAGATTAAGAGGACTAATCTCTTTTTCTTCAAACCGTTGAGGTTTTTTATAATAAGAAATAATTTTTTTGAAGAATTAAAATTTTTTTGAAAAATCAAATCTACCAAGTAAGCATTTAAATTCCAATCAAACAATATTTTAATGAGAATTAGTTTTCTTGAAGGCCAAATGTTTTCTTAAAAAATCCAACATGATAAACTAAAAAATTATTTTTTATTCAAAAATATTAAATTAGGTTAAGAAAACTAATCTCTTTTTTTAATTCAAACCATCTAAGTTTTTTATAATTAGAATAAATTTTGAAGAAGAAAAACTAAAATCTGCTAAGTATCCATTTAAATTTCAGTCAAACATATTTTAATGTTAAATTTTCTTGAAGGCCAAAATTTTTCTTAAAAAATCCAACGTGATAAAATAAAAGATTAAAATTTATTCAAAAATATTAAATTAGGTTAAGGGAACTAATCACTTTTTTTTATTCAAACTATTAAAGTTTTTTTATAATGAGAATAAATTTTTGAAGAACAAAAAATTCTTAAAAAATCAAATCTGCTAGGTAACAATTTAAATTTCAGTCAAATATATTTTAATGAAATTAACTTTATTGAAGGGTAAAACTTTTCTTCAAAAATCCAACATGATAAAGTAAAACATAAATTCAATTCATACATATTAAATTAGGTTAAGTAAACCAATCTGCTTGTTTATTCAAACAGTTGAACTTTTTTATCGTCATGGCCTAAATTCGGGATCGTGATGGCACCTATCCAACTCTCCGTGATAGGTAAGCCAAGAATCTAATTTCAAACACAATATCCCCAATGTATAGAAGCGGAAGGAAATAAGAACATAATAAATGCTGAATAATCTCAAAAGTATATTAATAGACTAATATAATCAAAACATAGATAATTTTAGGTCTGGTAGACACCAATACAAGACACTAAATACAGAAATCAAATAAAAGTTTGAGTATCTCAAAATACAGAAAATGCATAAAGATAAGAGTCGAAGATATTTCAGTAGTCTTTGAAAATAGTAGCAGCTACCTCAAATCTCCAAAAATGTCAACACGGAAGGACCCATAGGAATCAATGCCTAGTGGTTGCCGAATCAGTACATGCACATACTGTGCAAAAAAAAGTACGGCTGAGTATGGAATCATGTTTACTCAGCAAGCATCATGGATTTACCCTAATTCAAAGTGGTGACGAATAACATCACGCCAATCATTCAAATATTCATACAACCTGTTCTCAGGAAATCCACCCTAATCTAACTGAATAATCAAGTCTAACAATCATAAGTATATCATAACACAATCTAAGAAATACTCAATACAGTGAAATCAATTAACAAATATTCAAGTATTTAATAAATAGCATAAAGTCAACAATTACACCTTACTCAATTTGAACCAGAAATGAATGAATGCAGCGCAATGTAATGCATGTGTTGTGTACATATCTATCAAGCAATGGCTTCAAGATCAAGACCCCAAGAGGACTCAAAAGGTCCAAGTACTGTGCAAACATTCACTCCAACCCCAGTAATATGTTGTGCAAGATTACACTCTAATCCTAATAAATATATTGTGGAGGCATACACTCCGGACCCATGTGAAATGCAATGCATGATATGCATATGTGTAACTCTAATCCCAAATCAATAATAAAGTTATGCAAAGTTCTTTATGACTTAAGACAAATCAGATGACAATTTTAAAATCAGCTCAACTTAACAAATGGAAGTATTCTCATTAGATATGCATTTTCAATAATTTATTTACCATAAAAAATTAGCCCATCATGCTAGAAAATAGGGAAAATAGTTCAAAATGTACAATTGACTTATTTTAACTTCTCAAATAACACTGATATCCACATAGATGCTCGTCACTTCACCTATACAAAACTCCCATTCCCCATTACTCTTATTACACATAAATAATGCATAAGCACTTTGAAAAAAAGTCTAAGAAAGTCCAAACTTACCTTAAAAAAAGACTCAAGAAGTAAATCTGAATTGGAAGAATCAAATGGAAGTTTTACCCTTTTGAATCATCTCCGAGTAATCTCAATCTATTCAAATAAATAATTTCCATAAGAACACAAATCTAATGACACCTTTTAGAAATTTCTACTCTAAAAATCCAAGACTTAATACCTAAATTGTACCAAAATTATAATTGCAAAGACAATAAGAAAATAATATTGAAATTTTCAAATTCAGAAACAAAACAATGAAACCGCAGCTTTGGACTAATTTTTTAACACATTAAAATAAGCCATGCAACTAGCCAGTAGCCGAATGATTGGTAATCATGACTAAGACATTGCATGCTAGTAATTTATACAGGCACTGTAGGATAACTACTAGTTAGAGGTATACATTATAGGTGATAACCTTTGTTACATTCTTTCTCCCTTTAAGACTCTTGTATTATACTTGTATTTAACCTCATTGTAACATGCATATTGGAATACACACAGAGAGAAAGAATTTATCTCTCCAATCCTTTCATGGCATCAGAGTGTGACAAATCGCTTCCCTCAACAATGACAAACACATCGATCCTCACTTCCAGAACCACATCTCAACATATGATGACGGGTCTTTCAAATAACTTCACCCACTCAAATCTTATATAATTAGACAAGAATAACTATGTCCTATGGCGATTACAAATTCTTACAGCCTTACAGGGTCATGATTTAGAAAGATATATTGATGGAAGTCATGATTAACTATCCAAATTTAGCTTTTTTGGCTCTCACAGAAAGTATTCTAGGTAAGTCGCCGGATGTTCTACAACCAAGGAGGTGTAGCATGCATTAAAGACCATGTTTGTATCTCACTCCAAAGCGAGATTGATGTAGTTACGTCTACAACTTTAGAAAACTAAGAAAGGTACATTATGTATGACTGATTATCTATAAAAGATGAAATTCATAACCGATAACTTTGTTGCTGCTGCTCAGACCATCAATAATGAAGATCTTATACTTTATATTCTTGGAGGGCTAGTGGCCTCCAAGCCAGAAATAATGACGCTCAATGACTTACATGGACTGTTGTTAAAACATGAGACTCGACTGAAAAATCTCACCATTGTGGAACAAAACTTTGGACAAGAAAACTATACAGAAAGAAGTTCTACTGAAAATCCTAATAGCAATCCTAACCTCAAAGAAAAAGTTGGCTATAAAAGATACCCCAATTCAAAAAACTCTAGTGGATGAAGATCTAGACAAGGTCGTAGTCGCAGAGGAAGAAATTGAAAAAGAGATCACACACATAATTCAAATGGCTCTTAGCAATATCAAGTCTGCAATAAATTTATACATATTGTTTTAAACTGCTATCACCATTTTGATCATGCCTATCAATCTATTTAACTCACATAACAACCTACTTAGCTCAAACAAATATTATAGTTGATCCTAAATGGTATCCCGATTCGAGTACCACTAATACTAATATCTAAATAACCTAACTCTTAAAAGAGACTACACCAGAATAGATCAGATTTTTATTGGTAATGCAGCAGGTCTGAATATCTCTCATATCGGTGAATCAAAATTGATGCCTTCTTCTAAAGTCTTGCATTTTAAAAATATTTTATATGTGCCTGAGATCACTAAGATTTTATTAAGTGTGGCTCAATTTACTGCTGACAATAATGTTTATTTTGAATTTCACCCTCATTTTTGTATTGTGAAGGATTAGGCAATAGGGAAGGTACTATTGCAGTGGAGACTTGAAAATGGCCTCTAAATACTTTTATCCTTAGGAAGATCTCATTGGCGATCTTCAAATAAAGCATGAGCATTTCTTGTGTCTAAATATTTTTTTTGATGTTTGGCATTATCGTTTAGGATACCCTTCATCTAAAATTGTCCAGAGTGTTGTGAAATGCACTTTTTACCACTTTAAATCAACCAAATTTCTAGTGTTTGTTCATCTTGTAAACAAGTTAAATCCATAAAAAAACCCTTTCCTCTTTCGTCTTTCTTGTCCTTATTTCCATTAGACTTAGTTCATTCTAATGTATAGGGTCCTGCTCTTTATTTAGCAAGCAATAAATTTCGTTATTATGTAGTCTTTGTTGATGATTGTACAAAATTCACTTGGTATTATCCCATGTCAACTAAAGGTGAAGTTTACTCTATTTTCTTACATTTAAATTACAAGTTGAAAATTACTTTGAATGCAAAATAATAGTGATTCAATCAGATTGGGGTGGAGAATATCAAAAGTGTTGTAAACTTTTTAAAGAAGTTGGTATAGTCCATCAAATATATTATCCCCATACTTATGAATAAAATGGCTCTGTTGAACGCAAACATCGTCATATTGTTGAGACAGGTCTTACCTTATTAGCTCATGCTTTATTACCTCTATTTTTTTTGGATGACTCCTTCTCTACTGCCGTATATCTTATTAATTGTATACCTAGTCCTGTCCTCCAGAATCTTTCTCCTTTTGAGAAGTTATATAACAAAGTTCCTAATTATAATTTTTTAAAAGTATTTGGCTATGCTTGCTATCCATACTTGCGACCCTATAACTCAAATAAGCTTGCTTTGAGATAATCTTAATATGTCTTTTTAGGATGTAGTCCAAACCACAATGGCTATAAGTGTTTGCATATTCCCACTGGTTGTGTGAATATTTCCCACTATATAGTATTTGATGAGTTAAAGTTCCCTTTTACATGCTACATAAAAATGCACCAGTGAATCATCTCTGCCCCATAGAACTTCTACATTATATGTGGTTACCCCTTGCACTTCCACGACTAATTTTTCACCTCTAGGTTCATCATCTTTAGTGTTGCTACAAACACTTCCTTGCTGCCATTTACTGCTCCTACTTGTTCCAATACCCCAATTTTATCGATGTCCTCTCCAGCTTCCTCTACCTCACTACCTACTCTAAATCTCACAGTTGATTTTTCTCTGTTACCAACCATGGTATCGTATTCAGTTCCAAATCGACTTCGCAGTCCAAAGGTACCGCCTCTTCTTTTGTTTCTCATCATATAATTACGTATTATAAATCTAATAACTCTCAGCCTAGTGTAAATATGGCTACCAAATATCCGCTCCCTACTTCTAATTTACCTTCCGAGCTATCTTGTTTCACTCAAGACAATAGAGATATTCACTGGAGAAAATCTATGCAAAAGGAATACAATGCTCTCATTTAGAAAGGTACCTAGACTCTAGTGCCTACATCTAATACAACTAACATTGATGGCAGTAAATGGGTTTTCAAACTTAAACTCAATCTGGATGGTTCTATTGAGTAGCATAAAACTCATTTAGTTGCAAAGGGGTTCAGTCAAAAAGTTGGGATTGATTATCATGACACATTTAGTCCAATGGTAAAACCCACAACTATACGAATGGTGTTAACTTTGGCCTTGTCTTATGGTTGGACTTTACGCCAACTTGATACTAAAAATTCTTTTACATAGTGAATTGCAAGACAAAGTTTATATGATGCAACCTCTGGATTGTTGATCCTTAGTATCCCACACATGTTTGTCGCCTTAATAAAGCTCTATATGGTCTCAAGCAGGCTCCCACGGCTTGGTTCGACAAATTATGTTTAGCCTTATTGTGCATAGGTTTCATTTCATACAAGTCGGATATATCTCTATTTATTCATAATTCTCTTTGAAATTTCACTTTAATTTTTGTATATGTTGACGACTTAATCATTACAGGAAATTCCCAGATTTTTATCGATGATCTTATTTGTCAACTTTCAGCTAGCTTTACTTTAAAGGACTTGGGCATGCCCCATTACTTTCTAGGAGTTGAAGTTAATTACACTAGTTCAGGTTTGATTTACTCTCAGTCTAAGTATATTCATGACCTTCTTCAGTGTGATAACATGGAAAGAGCCAAGCCTATATAAACACCTATGGTAGGTTCTTTGCAACTCTTTAAACATGGAGCGAGCCCTTCTCTGATCCCGCTTTGTATTGCAGCCTTGCTGGAGCACTTCACTATATTTGTATTACTCGCTTAGATGTGTCATTTTGTGTTAACAAACTTTGTCAGTTTATGGACTCTCCGACACTAGCTCATTTTCAAGCTATGAAGCGTATGTTGTGCTATTTGAAGGGTACTATGCTTCATGGCTTGCATCTCCAGCGCTCTTCCAAGCTCATCCTTAATGGAATTGGTGATGCGGATTGGGTTGGCTTTCTGGATGATAGAAGGTCTACACATGGATATTGTATTTTCCTTGGTCCCAATCTGGTTTCTTAGTCCTCAAAGAAGCAACGATTTGTTGCTCATTCCAGTATTAAATCTGGATATAGAGGTTTGACTGCTGCGACTGCTGAGGTTATCTAGATTCAATAACTTCTCCAAGTATTACATGTCCCTTTGCTTGCTGCTCCAAAATTATGGTGTGATAATATATCAGCTATATATATTACTGCTAATCCTATTTTTCAGCTCGTACGAAGCATATTGAGTTAGATTTTCACTTTGTCAGAGAGAAAGTTGCTTCAAACGATCTTGAAGTTGGTTGCATAAGCTCTTTAGATCAAGTGGCTGATACATTAACGAAAAGTTTGTCTGCTCAAAGGTTTCTTTTCCTGCGCGACAAGCTTATTATGGTCAATCCACAACTGCACTTGAAGGGGGGGGGGGGGGGGGGTGTTAGGATAACTACTAGTTAAAGATATATACTATAGGTGATAACCTTTGTTACGTTCCTTCTCTATTTTAGACTCTTATATTATACTTGTATTGAACCTCATTGTAATATGCGTATTGCAATACCGTACATATAGGACTAATATCATCATTCACGCCTTTCAGTTATTCACGTGATTTAGCGCCATTATTTAATCTACTAACACTAGATCATAGTTGTCCATTAACTTATCCTAATTATAAAATAAAAGCATAAGAAAGAAACCAAGAATTCATGTAGTACTGCTTCTTAGCTTAACTTTACCCTCACATCATTATCCAATGATTACTTAATCATTTTATCATCATTATATTATAATGAACATATGTTTCTTGTTATCAAGTCATACATGTACCAGATCAAAGTCATACAGGCTGTAGCATTTTTATGATGATGTATAAACCAGTGAACATTGGAGCACTCACCTGCAACTCTCAATTGTCGTCGAGACGTGAACTCAGTACAACTCAAATTCCCCAATGAATCATCTCTTATTACTGTGGTTGTTGTGATCTGGGGAAGTTATAATTGTTTAACCGACTTAATGCAGGTCATGTGTTATGGGGTAGTTTAAGAGTTTGTGGATTTATTCTAGTTACCGACCAATTTAATTATTTATCTAAAATAACCAAATACTTCAAATAGACCCTCAAAAATTATTTTGAATCCCATGAAAACAAACCAAATATGTGAATTTACTAAAACAGTACATTTCAGACCTATTGAAAATATTATGACATTAATATGAGGTCGTCTTGATCAAAGATTGATCATGATCTGGCTTAACTCTATTAAAACTCAAAAATCCAATTAATGACTTAAATTGCCTCCGAACATCTCAAGAATCGACACTACCCATCCGCATAAGTTATAAATCACATCTAAAACTACAAGACGGGTTAAACTACAAATTTCATAAGACGACTTGAAGGATTGTTATATCTATAATGTGAATAATTTTTTTAAAGAATAAAAAATTCTTTAAAAATCAAATTTGCTAAGCAACTACTTAAAATCTAGTCAAACATATTTTAATGAGAATTAATTTTCTTGAAGGACAAATTTTTTCTTAAAAAATCAAACATGATAAAGTAAAAGATTAAATTTTATTCAAACATATTAAAATAGTTAAGAGAACTAATCTCTTTGTAATTCCAACCGTTGAATTTTTTTTATAATGAGAATATATTTTTTGATGATAAAAAAATCTTAAAAAATCAAATTTGCTATGTAGCCATTTAAATTCTAGTCAAACATATTTTAATGAAAATTAATTTTCTTGTAGGCCAAAATTTTTCTTACAATTCCAATAAGATAAAGTAAAAAAATAAATTTTATTCAAACATATTAAATTAGGTTAAGGGAACTAATCTTCTATTTTTTATTCAAACTACTGAAGTTTTTTATAATGAGAATTATTTTTGTTGAAAAATAAAAAACTCTTAAAAAATTAAATTTGTTAAGTAACCATTTAAATTCCAGTCAAACATATTTTAATGAGAATTAATTTTCTTGAAGACCAATTTTTTTCTTAAAAAATCAAACATGATAAAGTAAAAACTTAAATTTATTCAAACATATTTAATTAGGTTAAGAGAACTAGTCTCTTTTTTAACTCAAGCTATTGAAATTTTCTATAATTAATATATTTTTTGAAGAACAAAAAATTCTTAAAAAAATTAAATGAGCTGAGTAACAATTTGAATTTCAGTCAAACATTATATATGAAAAGTTAGAAAGTCATCTTGGTAACCACAAGTGCAATTGCAATTTAATGGGTTATGTTTTTTTTTGTGTGTGTGTTGAGTTGTCATAATAAATTTGATAGCTCTTAAGGTGTGTACGTAACAATAATTACGTGTTGATTCAGTAAATTATTTTTATTATTGACTATCTTATATTTAGAAATACTAATTTATTTATTTTTTCCTTGAATTAGTTTAAGAATAAAGGGACTAGATATTGAAGAATCATTGTTCCATTCAAGAGGGAAGTAAGGACACCAACACACACATCTATACCCTTAAAAACACTATGGTCATGTTTGAGAAAGGCCAGAAAAGGTTCACTAATAAGCTTCTTGTGCTAAAGACTCTGTTAAGGACTTGCTTTGTCACTTTAAGATCGACTCTGATGATTTAGATCTTGATAAGTGATTTTGTTTATGATATTATCTATGTTATCTCGAAGTTTATGAATAAATGAATCAAATCATAGTTATAATTTTCATGTGTTGTTTTATTGTTTATTTATCTACTTTGAATGCTTCATTTTGTTTTTCTTAAGAACTTAACAACAAAATTTTATTTTATATAAACTAAATCATTTGAGTCGATATAGTAAAAAAGAATTAAAGACTGTTAATGAATAAAAGTTGTGAATCAATCAAAAAGGCTACGTAAGAATTCAAATAGGACTTAGAAAAAGGTATTTAAATCCTTTTTTAGTTGTAAATGGAGGGAAAAAATATTTGATAGAGGCATATAAGTGATTCACAGGTTTGTACAATCTTAAAATTCAAATGTTACAACAATCTTAACATTCAAATGTTACATTAGATTAACTAAAAAAGCCAATAGGAACTAATTCTAAGATTAATAAGATTCTTAATGAATCTAAATCTACCTACAAGAATTGTTGCACATTCTTTGTTGAAGTAGTTGAATACCCTCGCATCAAACACCAAATAATGGTTTAAAATTGAAAAATTAATTCCTATAGATATATTAAGCAAAATTATGTCAAATTTAACTCAAATAATTGAAACTCAATTTGAAAAAATTAAATTCAACCTATAAAGGGGTCAATTTATTGTGTCTCAATGTAATTTTAATATACTCACCACAATTACTTAATCTAGCCATATGTTCATAAAATTGAGTCTCAATTTGAAATGAACACAGTCCATATATATATATATATATATATATATATATATATATATAGATAGATAGATAGATAGATAGATAGATATATTGATTCTATCTATAACTAACGAAAGAGTGATGGAGATATGAGGGTCAGCACAACATCTATGCTTGTTGTTGTGTACAAATCCATGAAGACTCGTTACTTTATTAAGACAACAAACATCACACGGCCCTTCATTTAGACATTGAAAGCACCTCAAATTCCATCACGTTTAGTACTATTTCATTTGTCCTTATAAATAAAGAAAGTGTTTCCTTTCTAGTCGATGTGTGAGAATAAATACACATTTTTTATCTATCAAAGAACATTTACCAACTTTGTCAATGTTTCATACAGAATCCTTTAAATTACAAATTGCAATATAACCTATAAACAACTTCGAATTAAATATGAAAACATTACAACATATAATCTTTAAAAACAATCGAATAGGACTTGATTTAGCCTAATATTGGATGAAAATTCATTAAGACAATTTTTATCCATTTTTTAATGTTTGACTAGTAATTAACTGACAAGATTGTTAGCGGATAAAATTTGGATAATTATTCCACATAGCAGATGGTGCTACTCCAACATATGGACTATGCACGAAGTTTAGACAACCATCATCCCGAGTTTGATTTTTGTCTACCTCTTTTACTTTTTTTGATCATTTTCCAACACAAATTAATTGTTTTCCTCATTATTTTATTGTTTTACTATTCTCACACATGCTTATATATTGGATTTAAACTTAAATTATTTTTCTTACAGAAATAATTTATTTTAATCAAACGTTTAGTGTTTTGATGAGAATTGATTTTTTGGAAAACCAATATTTTCTTAAAAATTGAAATATGATAAATTCAATTTTAATTTTAAGGCAAACCTATTAAATTACAAGTTAGGAGGTCATCTCATTAACTACCAATAGAACTGCTATTTGAAGGGGTATTTTGTTTGTTAGTGAACAAAATAAAACTAAAATAATATATAGAAGGTGTGAAAGAAATACAAAAAAATAATGTTGCTCTGAGGAGAGCTCTATGACTTGAATGAGGAGGCGAGCATATGTCTACATAACATATAAAACTCTACGATCATCCATGAAAAATGACTTAATAGGTTGATTGGTCAGTTTCTTAAGCTGGAAGCTCTGTTGAGGTCCTACTACATCACTTTGAGATCAACTCTAATTATTTAGATCGTGATGAGTCATGTTATATATGATGTCGTTAAAATTTTATCAATAAATAAAATAAAATTATTGTTTAGTATTTGGTATGTGAAATTTTCTTGTTTATTCATGCCTTTTATTGCTTATAATCTATATTTTTAATGAATTTATAGATTGAATTCCTATGTTAAGATTTAGCTAAAAATTGAACTTAAGGTGCCAAATAATTTAAATTTTCCTCTAAGATGCCAAATAATTCAAATTTCCCTCTAAAAGGCACCAAATGTTCCCGCTATCAATTTGTATTTGGGTCTTCAAAATAAATTTTAAAAAATATTCACTTTCATGTCCCACAATGAATTTTTTCAGAAAATGCAAAAAGAGAATGATTATTCAAGAAAAATTCAACTTTAACTTTAATTTAAAAAGTTGTTTAAGACTACAAACAAAGATTAAAATATCGCAAAAGTAAATAAATTTATGTTGTAAATGGAGAAACAACAATTAAAATATGTTCTTCAAAGGAGGCTGCTTAAACTCTATAAGGACTTGATTATAGGAATTTCTCTTTTTTATGTGTTTTGATCATTTTACCCCTCTCTGTAATTGTTATGCATTGTTTTTGGAGTGCGAAGATAGTTAACACAATTTCTAATACAATATGAAATGATTTGTGCGAGTTTGTATTTTTTAGAGGTTGGAAAAACCTTATATATAACTACGATCAATATTTATTATTCTGTATGTTGGATGACAAAATGGACTATGCCAGCAAATCTGAAATTTTAATTTAGGATTGATAGCACGGTTGGTTTGATTTTATAGCTTTTGAATATCATTTGATCCTTGATTTGTAAAATTGTGAAATTGAGTCTCGGGGATCAAGTGAAAACAACCACTTTTTGAAAATATGATGCCATAATTGAGTTCGAAATGTCGAATCAAGACAAATAGTATATTTTGTTTGTATTCATTGGATTCCAAACAAATTCAAAATGAGCTGCAACTAAGCAATTTAGCAAAGTTATTGATGCAATTGTATCTAGTGTTGCCATTTTAGTGGCAAAAGGACTGCTAAAATCGTAATCCCTTTATTGGCCCAGGCTCCGCTTTAGCGGACCCTGCCAACCCAAGCAACTATCATTAAAGCGAATGTTTGGCATCTTTAGCAATCACTGGTTTAGCAGTGGGGACAGCTTTAGCAGCTTACCCTTTTGGGGTTGGATCACTAAAGCATTCATTTGACCGCTTAAGCGGTCAGCACTGGGAGGATGTAAGAATCTTCCATCCCAATTTTTCTTCTATTTTTGGGACTTTGAGCTTCGGATTAAGAGATTTTTGGATGAGGTCTTCTATTTTCAAGCTTGGGTAATCTCCATATCACTATTTCAATTATATTTTACTTCAATTATTTTTATTTTAAACTTGTGATTAATGATTTCAATATGAAAAGTTGAAAATTTTAGCCCGGAAGGCCTAAAAAGGATTTTATTTAATTTAAACCCTATTTTCACTTGAGTTTTATCCTATGGCTTCCTTTTATCATAGGTAAGGTGTTTATAAACAAAAATTCTTATTTTACCCTTTTTTAATAACTCTTTTCAGCGGTCCGTTAGGCAATATGGGTATCGTTGATTTCTTTTTGATGTGTAGATTTTATATTTGTATATTTTAGTTGATTTTAAGGTTATTTGAGAGGGAAAAACTCCATATTGAATGGATTTAGGCTTTGATTTCATTATTATAACGTAGATTATTGCTTAACTTTCTTCAAACTGGATTGAATAATTAATATTTGTGTAAAAACATGCTATGGGTATGGGTACTAATCATAGAAACCATATTTCGATAACATTATTATTGTTGTATGCCCATGTAAGGGCCTTATATTGTTGTTGGTGGTGTCTTGAGATGATATTTACTGTGTGTTGCATGTATAGGGGCCTTATATGATATTATTAGACTTGTGTCTGCATTTGGTTGCTTTCTTTATCATAGAAATACCTAAGTTGGGGTTAATATGTTATTAATGATGTCTTACTTGAATTTTTCACTCTAATGATACACTACTTATACAAAATCATGGTTGTTGATATATTGAGTGGATTCTGAGCTAACATGTACATGTATTAAATGGATTTTGAGATCTTTATTTTGGTTTGATTGTGAGAATTACATCTTGATAGAATACATTCATTCATGATATATTGGTACCATTGTGAAAAATACTAATTTTGATAGAAATGATATATTTCTACAAAACCCTCTATCGTAGTCCATGAGTCAGAGAAGAGATATGGATATTGAGATTTGGATTGAGTATTGAGATAGTATATGGATTGTGAATCCCCTATGGGTCCTACCTAAAAGAACTGAGCCTCAATAGGTATATACGGAGGTTATGTGATAATCTTCAGTCATATAGCATCATCATTATCATCATCATTGCATTTCATACATTGTGCATATTTAGTGTTGTACTTTCATGCTTAATTCGATACATGTCTATTTTATTGCCTTTATGTACTTGTATACTTATTTATGTGCTATATTTAAGATTTTTAGTGGAGATAATGTGAAATACCATTTGGGATATTATTTAATTATAGGTGACTT
This sequence comes from Capsicum annuum, assembly GCF_002878395.1. Lineage (NCBI taxonomy): Eukaryota > Viridiplantae > Streptophyta > Magnoliopsida > Solanales > Solanaceae > Capsicum > Capsicum annuum. Next base: position 109,203,151 of record NC_061116.1, on the reverse strand, counting down.
GCTCATAGTATGTATTTATGTATCTTATTGTCTACTTTGATCTTTTGACCTATGATACCTACTGAGTACAAGTAAAACCCTACTCATCCCTACTGTGCTCTTCCAATACAGATCTAGGTATGAGTCCACCAGTGCAGAAGCTGAGATAGCACAGTTGGTCATTGAAACTTTGAGGTACTCGGCCACTCTATGCCTTCAAAGCAGACCTTAGACCTCTTCCTATCCAGATGATGTCTTTATTTTATATCTAGAGAAAAATTTATAGTCCTTGAATTCTAGTTGTATTTTTTAATTTTGTGTTGTATTTAGATTGTTCTTACACTGTGACACCAGGTGGAATGGTTTATGGTATCTTTATGATTTAGACTTCTGTTATTATTGTATATGTATAATATGACTTTGCTCTAAAAGTCTCATCTTAAGAATTTTTCTATGTTTTCTTATTACATATTAGTTTGGGTGATTAACTTACTTTTCAAGGCTTAGCACGATAAGTGCCCTCATGACCTTAGTTTTTGAGTCATGAAAAATTAGTATCAGAGCAAGGTTTATCAGTCTTTTAAGTGTAAGAACAGGGTGTCTGGTAGGGTCTTGCAGATCGATACATAGACGTCCATATCTAACTTTGAGAGGCTACTATATATCCTTAGAAATCTTTATTATTTTGTTCATTTTCATGCATATTTTTCCATACCCTATATTTTAAAATTAGTTTTGCTTTTTTTGGGCAGATGGTGAGAACTAGATCCGTTAGGCTAGGGATGCTAAGATACATCCAAGGAGAGAGCCCAGCTTAAGGGTATAAGTCAAGGTTCGCAGATGGGCTTGAGGTAGAGGATAGAAACAAGGATCTTTCTCTTACAGAGGTAGTACTAGAGGGATCTCCCCTGAGCCCGATGCTGAGCATACTAGAGATATGGGTCCTACTTAGGTTCCACAAAATACTAATACCCCAGTCTTTGAGCGTTTATTAATTTATTTTTTGACTCATTTGGAGGGTGTTCCTTTGATTACACTTTATATTCCTCTATATTTAAGTGTTGTACCTTCATCTATGTCAGAGTCTTCTTACAGTATTTCTCTGATTCCGATTGTGGTTCCTTCATCGGTACCACATCTACTTATGGTATTCCATAAGCTTTGAGTGTTTTTTTCTTCTGTTCTAGTATTAAGTATGGTTTTTTGAGTCCAGAAAGTTCAACCTTCAACTATTTTACCTCCTCAAATAGGATCATTTTCGGTTAAATTCACTATGCCTCCTGTTGGATTTGGTCCTCTTATTTCTTGTGAGAATCAGAGAAGGTATGAGAGATTTACTCACTTATTTCCACCCAAGTTTAGTGGTTTTTTGGGCAAGGATGCCTATCAGTTCTTGATAAATTATTGGTAGAAGTTGTATAACCTTGGATCACTCAAGTTACATGGAGTTGCTTATACTAACTACCAGCTGAGGGATGTAGCTTGAGATTGGTAGAGGTCACTTGTTAGTTACAAAACTCTTGGCTCGCCAAAGATGTCTTAGGATCAATTTGCTAAGGCCTTTTTAGACAAGTTTGTGCCATACAATTTGAGGGATCAAATGAGAGATGAGTTTCATCACTTGGATTAGGGCTCCAGACTATTGCCGAGTATGGGGCATGTTTCCAAGCCTTGTCTAGATATTTTATTGCCATTATTTCCATTGAGTCTAAGAAGAGTTTGAAGTTCATGAAGGGACTAGATATAACTTTTTAGTTGGATACTACCTAGATGGTAGTGTAAGGGGTGTCATTTAGAGTATGGTTGATCATGCAAAGATGATTGAGGCTATTCTTCATCATTATGTATTGACTTTCTCCTATGTGTGTTCGTATTTTGCTTTAGGTTTTGATTTTACTATTGAGCCTCTTGCCATACGTATCCATGTATCTACCCCTATTAAAGACTCTTTAGTGGTGGATCTAGTGCACCGATCTTATGTTGTGATCTTTGCGAGTTGTGAGACTTGGGTAGATTAGATTATTCTAGATATGGTAGATTTTAATGTCATCTTAGGTATGGATCGATTATCCTCCTATCATGCTATTCTAGATTATTATGCTAAGACTGTGACTTTAGCTTTGTCGGGTATGCAAGGATAGCTTGGAAGGGTACTCTTTATTCGGTTCCAAAGAGATTTATATCATTTCTATGGGCTTATTGTATGGTGTTAGGGATATTTGTCTTATTTGGACCATATTTGGGACATTAGTATTGATTCACCATCTCCTTTAGATTCTATCTATATTATCCATGACTTTATGGATATCTTCCTTATGAATTTTTGTGGTATGCCTCTGGATTATGATATTGACTTTGCTATTGATGTTGATTTAATAACCAAGACCATCTCTGTTCCTCCTTATTGGATGGACCTAGAGGAGTTGAAAAAGTTTAAGGATCAATTATAAAAATTATTGGACAATGGATTTATTTGGCCTAGTGTATCACCTTGGGGTGTACCTGTCTTGTTTGTGAAGAAAAAAGATGGATCTATGTGTGTGTTTATTGATTACCGACAGTTAATCAAGGTGAAGTTTAAGAATAAATATCATCTTCCTCATACTGATGATTTATTTGATCGGCTCCAGGCTGCTTTGATGTTTTCAAAGATTGATTTGAGGTTCGGGTATCACCAATTAAGGATTAAAGCTTTAGATATTCCAAAGACAACTTTTCAAACTCATACGGTTATTATGAATTCTTGGTCATGTCTTTAGGGTTGACCAATTCCCCAATCCCATTCATAGAGTAGATGAACCAGGTGTTTCTATCATATCTTAACTATTTTGTCATTATATTTATAGATGTTATCTTAGTTTACTCCAAGAGTAAGACCAACCATAAGGAGCATTTGCTGTCTATACTTTAGAGATTGAGCAATAAGAAGTTGTATGCTAAGTTCTCTAAGTACGAGTTTTGGTTGGAGTCTGTCTCTTTCTTAGGTTATGTTATGACAAAGGATGGTATCATAGTTGATTTAGCCGAGATTGTGGCAGTTCATGATTGGGCTAGGCCTACTTCTCCTACCAAAATTTGGAGTTTTGTTGGTTTAATAGGATATTATCGATGCTTTATTTAGGGTTTTTCATCTACTACAGCTCCATTGACCAAGTTGACATAGAAGAAGATTTTATCTTAGTGGTCCGATATTTGTGAGGTGAGCTTACAAAAGCTCAAGGATTTATTAACCTCAACTCATATCTTGACTTTACCCAAGGAGAGCATGGGCTTTACTATCTTCTGTGATGATTTTAATGTTGGGTTATGTCGTGTTGATATAGGAGGGCAAGGTGATTATGTATGTTTCTCATCAGTTGAAGCCCCATGAGAAAAATTATCCTACTCATGAATTGGAGTTATGCACGATTTTATTTTCTTTGAAATTATGGACGCACTATTTGTATGGATCCTGATATGAGATCTTCTCGGATCATCGTAGCCTTCAGTATTTCTTAACCCAACGAGATCTTAATATAAGGCAGCATCATTATTTTAATTTACTTAAGGATTATGACCTTACTATTCTCTATCATCCGAGCAAGGCTAATGTGGTTGAGGATGCCTTGAGCCAAAAGTTGACCAGTATGGGTAGCTTAGTACATATTTTGACCCATAAGAGTCCTTTGGCCTTATAGGTCCAGTTGTTATCTAACCAGATTATTAGGCTTGATATTTTAACATCTAGATGTGTTGTAGTATTTGTAGAGGCTAGATCTTTCTTGGTGGAGAAAATTTGGGCTCATCAGTTTGATTTGATAGTGATTCGAGATAAGGTGTTGAGTGGCGAGGCTGAGGAAGATTCACTCAATTCTAAAGGTGTACTGAGGATTGGAGGTCAAGTTTGTGCACCGAGTGTGGGTGATTGGGTAAGGTTGACCTTAGAGGAGGCCCATTGTTCTAAGTATTTCATTCATCTGGGAGTAACCAAGATGTATCATAATTTGAGATAGCAATACTTGTGGGGTGATATAAGAAATGATATAGCAGATTTGGTAGCCTATGTTGTCAGCAAGTGAAAGTCGAGTATTTAAGGTTTAAAGGTTTTCTTCAGAGGTTACCCATTCTTGAGTGGAAATAAGAACGGATTACTATGGACTTTGTGAATGGGTTGCCTTGTACTTCTCACAGTTCTAACAGTGTTTGAGTCATTATGAATCGATTGAACAAATCTACTTATTTTATCCTTATTAAGGTCTCCTTTAATGTTGAGAGGTTGGCCCTTATCTACGTGTAATGACCCTTTAGGTCATTTTCTATATTTCCACTTATTTTTCTCGTAGAGCCTTTCTATAACTGCCTCAAGTCATTTATGAATTACTGGAACTGACCACTCGATTGCTAGGTAGTTCATTTGTTTTTTAGAGTCAATTTCTTATTTAGAAGTCTTCGCTGGTTCCAAATGGCAACTGGGTGAAAACATTAGTAAAATGATCTCAAATGAAAATTCCGACTACATCAGCAGCTGTGAAATATCTATTTTAGGCTAGGTAGACCTTTGGTTTGGGAACCAATGCACCCAAGCTCATTTTGGCCTATTGGTCAAAAATTTGAAAAATTAGAAGTTTGAGTATTGGACCCACACTTGGTCAAAACGACCTCGGATGAAAATTTTGACTTTTCCAATGCATCCGAAATATCAAATTTAGTCTGGTTACTTAGTTCATTTGTATATATCAGATTCTGGATGGATCCCGAGGTGCCGTTGGAAACTTGGAAAATTTCTAAGTTTTTGGTGCAATGGAGATCGCACAAGGATCACCATGATCATTCTATGATGATCACAACAAGGCCCATGGTGATTGCACAATGGTGATCACAGTCCATGGTGTTCGATAACAACATCTATTTTCTTGGGATGGGTATTTAATGGCCCTTTGGGCCGTATTTTAGGCACTTTTACCTCTTTCTTGAGACCAAGAAAACCTAAAATGGTGTGCTAAACTTAAATTGAGTCTTGAGAGTGTCTTGGGAGCTTAGTCAACATCTATTTTCGTGATTAACATTGCATTTGAGTAATGAATCCTTCCATTTCATGCTTGAATTTCTTGAATTCTTGACCAAAAGCCCAAATAGCTTGGGGGCTTGATTTAGCCCCAAATAAGCTTAGTTTTCACCTATTTCTTGAGGTTTATGATTCCTTGATGGTGTATGAACATTGGGTTGACCTTAAAAATGTTATGAACATTGGTTTGACCTTAAAAATGTGTTTTCCATAAGTGGGACCCTCTTAGGGTTTTTGATATTGTTTTTGGACCTGAAGCACAATGGTACAATATGGGTATCAATGTTCTCATTATAATATGTAGATTGTGTTTTTGATAGCTTGGAACCTTGAAGAATCTTCTCAGAAGGAAAAAGCAAAGGTTTAGCAATTCGTGAGCTTTCTTTGGATTTGAGGTAGGTTAGGCTTGTTCCCTGTTAGATTGAGCTATGTTATAGTATAATTGTGATATCTTGTTAGATTGGGATGGGTTTTAGGTGTTGGAATGTTGAGTGGTAATACTTGGGCTTAATTGAATCATTTAGGACTCTTGATCTCATAGATTGGAATATTTTTCTTGTAGGCTTGAATCTTGGTGAATGTCATGGTTAGGGCATAAGGATACTCTAGTTACCTTAGCTAGATTGGAATGACCTTTCCACTCATGTTGTAGGTAAGTTAACCCTAGTTGCTTACATTAATTGAAGCACCCTAGTTACTGTGGTTGAGTTAGGTGTGGTGTTTGGGAAAGACCTTTACCTTTGGACTATTAGTGGCTTCCTATAAATCTGGGAGTTGATCTAGATACCTTAGCTTAGTCCCAGGTAGAAGTTGGACGTAAAATGTATTTGGGGAATTAGAAGACGGTTCTTGACCTATCTTATGTTTGGATTGATGTAGTCTTCTTGAAGACTTTAGATACTTACTAAATGCCTAGAGAATTCCCCCTTAGAAGTATGTAGGATAAATTTTGTAGTAAACTATGGTGATGCCATTGGAACTAATGTTCATGGCCTAATTGACTACAATTATTGATGATACCACAATGAGCTATTGTTTATACTATTTAAGGAGGCCATGACCATGTTATAAATAAATCCATGGATTTTCTATTACTCAAGTTAGTAATAAACTTACTTTATGCTAATGGTGGGTCAATTAATATGTTTCTTCTAGGCCATTACTCATAATAATGATTATAGTTGTGCTCATGGTCTACTGGACTAGATTAGTGGCTTATATCTTATAATAGTCATGTTACCTCTATATATACGTTTGTCGATAATGTGATATTGATGATGAACGAGAAAATATGGAGGTATGCTCTTCTTGCTTCTCCTTTTATGTCATTTACTTTAGCCCTTATGGGGCTTGTCATTTACTTTAGTCCTTACGGGGTGTGTTCTTTATTATTGATGTTAAGTTTTCTATTGTGATGATATTAATACCCGAAAAAGCCAAAGAAGGTTATAATGATGATATTGATACCCGATAAGTATGGAGGATGTTGTGATGGTGATGATCATGCCTTGAAATTTCAGAGGATGATCATGATGATATACCCGACAAGGCCGTAGGATGATTGTTGATGTCCCTATGTGTACATCTACCGGTTCGAGTTCGGCTAGCCCTATGTATGAAAATTGTATGCTCATATGTATATACACTTTATTATTTGTAATATGGGTAGGTTGTTGACATTTGGATACCGGTTATAGCACACTAGTGTTAAATGCATATAAAGTGGTGTAGTTAATGATTAATTATAACTAAGGATTAGTGATGGATATTGTTTACATGATTAATCAAGACTAATTGGTAAGCAGGAAATAGTTGTAAAAAGAGGATTCACTTAGTGAGTAATTTTAGTGATGAATAATGGTTGGCTAGGGAATTTTGGCCATGGAAATGGATATGTGATGAATAATTGTCTAATTAATGGCTATAATTATATGATGTCTAGGAATCTAAAGGACTAGTTAATGATCCTTATTCAGCAAATAAATAGCGACTAATGACCTATTGATGATATTTATGGAAATATAATTGATTAATAATGATGGTTGGATATGTTATTGGTTAAATTCTGTTATATCTCTCTTGGGTGTACTCTCTCATAATATGGGATATGGTGATAAGTTCTTTACTTTATGCACCAGTTGGCGTGTGGGAGCCAACTTTGTACTTGTGTTTGCTTGTGGTTATACTTTATGATGTGTATGGTTTAGAATTATCTATTACTTATGCACGATGGTGTTGTCATGTGTTGATGCCTTATGTTATACTATTATTTTTGTTTAATTACTTATTATATACTGTGATGATGGAGATGGTTCAGGTTCAATTCGTACTTTGACTTACATAGGATTATCCTAGATTATATCATTTTTATATTATGACTTATCTTAGTTGGTTGATGATGCCTACTGAGTAGATGTTCTTTTAGTAATCGTACTACACTTATGTACCTTTTTGGTAGAGATCCGAGTACTAGCTGTCGCCATTGACTGTTGCTCATGTTGTGATTGACTTACAGAGAGAGTTTAAGTTGCCCATTTTCCCTCTATCTCTTATATTTAGTCTTTAGTATTTGAGACAGATGTAAAGCCTATATTCTAAAATTCTTTTGGGTTGTATTAATGGTATCAGATGCTCTTGGACTGGCTTTACCAGGTCTTAGGATTGGTATCTTATGCTAACTGCTTATCTAGTTAGAATACTTTATTTATATTTTAATTTGTGTACATTGAATGTGTACTAAGATGGCATTTCTTACCAAATTAACCCATTGCATTAGCTCTGGGTTATGGTATTGGCTTACCTACTGGCGAGATTTAGTGGGTGCTATCATGACCTATAAATTGGGTCGTGAAAAATTGATATCAGAACCTAGGTTTCACCGTATTATTGGTGTAAGAGCAAGTTTCTAGTAGAGTCCAACGGATTGGAAAGGTGAATTCTGTTTCCCTTATCTTTCAGGAGGCTATAGGATATTCTTAGGAGTTCTTCACTTTTTTCACTCATATCGTGGTAAGGGTTTCAGTTGGTTTATAGAATATTCCCTTGACTTTACTCTTTCACAGGTAACCAGAACACGTGTTATTATTACACGAGATAAGGGTTTTGAGACTAAGCCTAGGGATCCTACTCCTATTTGTGGATGACCTAGAGGTCGATGACAACATCATGGTGCATCCCTAGCTAGGGGCTAGGATAGGCCACCTTCCCCAAACCCTATTCCTGTACCTAAGCCTGAGATTTTTCCACCACAGCCAGCAATTAGCCAGGGACCAACCAAGGCTTCACCAGGTTTTGTTTCTTCCTCATTGCTCAGAGATGCAATAATTCAGTTGTTGGGTATTATTAGTGGTTTGCCATCTACTAATAAGAGTGCAACTGAGGTGGGGGCACAACCTACAGCTATGGCTCCCAGAGTTGAGGTTCCTCTTGTGCTGATAGTTTTTCGATCGGTATCTATTTAGCCAATTATGACCCAGCCTACTATGTCTTTTGAGGAGAAAAAGATATTAGGATTCCTGAGGTTGGCTCTGCCTAGGGGTTCTGATGCTCTAGGTGAGGATGCAATATTAGTTTTTTACTATTTATGAGGATGGGTTTCATGGTTTAGGCTTAGTTGAGACTCATGGTCTGGACTACACCATATTATAGTTGGATTTGTCTGCTTATCATTGGTAGAGAGGTTATGTAGATTCTAGACTAGCTGGATCTTCTCCCTTGTCGTGTACTTAGTTCTCTGAGATATTCTTGGAGAAGTATAGGTCACACAGCCTTAGAGATAGTCTGAGGAATAATTTCTTTAGATTGGAGTAGGGCTTTATAATAGTTGCTGAGTATGAGGCCCATTTCCATGAGTTGGCCAGGCATGCAACTTTTATTTTAAACACTGAGTATGAGAAAGTTTGTTTCTTTGTTAGAGGGTTGAGACTCCCTATTTGTATGGATACTCAGAGTTTAGTTATTGCGGGCAGACTTTTGTGAGGTTTTAGATAATGCTGGGGCGATGGAGGAGATGCACTGTAAGAGTCGTGAGGGCCATGGTAAGAGGCCTAGATTTTAGGGCAGATTCAGTGGGAGCCATAGTGTTTCCCAATTTAGAGGTGGTAGTTCTCATGTTTGGTATTCTCCACATCCTTTTTTTAGCCTCAGAGTCAGCCTAGTCGACCAGTTCAGGCAGCTCTTCAGATTACTGATGGAGGTCATTCTGGGGCTAGTGGTTGCCCTAATGGGGTGGTGACCAATCTTTGATAGGTTCATCTTTAGGTCAGTCTAGATGCGGTGGTTATTCTAGGTCAGCCAAATTTGTTGGTTCTTGTTTTGCTTAGGTCTCTTATTTTACTTGTGGACTTCTTGGTCACTATTTGCAAGATTGCCCTAGTCATGGGGCAGTAATTGTTTCAGATTAGGTTGTTTCCCCTATTAGAGTAGCTCATCCCTTGGGTAGTGGTGGTTCTCATGGTCACAGAAGTGGTTACTAGGGTGGTCAAGGAGGTTCTCAGGAAGGCACACTAGGAGGTCAATCAGGTGCTCAGCCAGATGGTGGGCATTATCAGGTAGATGCAGTACCTGCTAGACCTAAAGCTGAGAGTTTGGATTCTATAGTTATATGTATCATTTTGGTATGCCAGAAGTTGGGTCTTACTTTATTTGATTTGGGATCCACTTATTTTTACAGATATGCTTATATGCACCATGATTAAAGGTGACTAGTGATTTAGTATGTGTGCTATTATGCGTATCTACTCCCATGGGTGATCCTTATGTATTGGATTGAGTATTCAAATCATGTGTTATGACACTTAGTGATGTTGATACTTTTGCTGATCTTATTATTCTGGATATGTTAGATTTTGATGTGATTCTGGGCATGGACTGGTGATCCCACTATCATATGGTTATAAATTATTTTGCCAAGTCTATTACCTTAGCTATGTCTGGCGTACCCCCCGTCGTGTGGCAGAGAGAGGTTAGCTGTGAGCCGATGGGGATTATCTCTTATGTTCATGTAAGGAGACTTATTTCAAGAGGTGGTGAGTCTTATATCACTTATATTTATGGTACTCATGTGGAGAGTGTGTCTCTTGATATTGTTCCTATTGTTTGTGATTTTCCTGATGTTTTCCCTACCGACCTGCCTAGTATTCCCTCTATCCATGAGATTGAGTTTTCTATTGACCTCTAGCCTGGCACCTCATTATATCTATGGCACCTTACCGTATAGATCTTGTCGAACTTAAGTAGCTTGATTCTTAGCTTCAGGGAGAAGAGGTATTCTCTAAGATTGATTTAAGGTCTGGTTACCATTAGTTGATGATTTGGGCTGAGGATATTCCGAAGTCAGCTTTAAGGACCCGTTATGGTCATTATGAGTTCTTAGTGTTGTACTTTGGGCTGACTAATGCCCCAGTCGCGTTCATGGATTTGATGAGCCATGTATTTAGTCCTTATTTAGACTTCTTTGTGCTTATGTTCATTGATGACATCCTTGTGTATTCGAGGAGTAGTAAGAAGCTTGCTTAATATTTGAGGATCCTGCTTTAAACTATAAAAGATCATTTGCTTTTCGCCAAGTTCTCCAAGTGTGAGTTTTGGCCTAAGTCCGATGGTCCAGAAGGATGTTCCCTTCCGATGGTCCAAGGAATGTGAATCGAGCTTTGGAAAGCTCAAAGATTTCTTACTTTATCTCCCATGTTATCTCTTCCCATTGAGAGTGAGGGATTTACCATGTTTTTTTATTCTTCTAGTGTTGGTCTAGAATGTATTTTGATGCAATAGGGTTGTGTCATCGCTTATTTTTCTATATAGGTTAAGGCGCATGAAAGAAACTACCCCACTCATGATTTAGAGTTGGCTGCGATAGTTTTTGTGCTCAAGATTTTGAGGCATTATCTCTATGGTATGCATTGTGAGATTTTTACCGATCATCGTATCCTTTTGCATCTTATGACCTAGCAAGAGCTTAATGCTTAATAGTGTAAATGGATGGATTTGCTTAAGGACTATGATATTTCCATCTTGTATCATCTAGGAAGGCGAATATGGTATCTTATGGTTTGAGTCGCAATGCAATGAGTACAGGTAGTATGGCTTGCATATCGGTTTCTCAGCGGCCTTTGGCATGGGACATTTAGTCCTTAGTCAACTTGATGGTTCTCCATGATATTTCAGATCCTAGGAGGATTTTGGCTTATGCAGAGGTGAGGTCCTCACTGTTTGAGCAGATTCGTAATTGTCAGTATGAGGATGGCAAGCTTTGCTTCATTCATAATTAGGTGTCGTGTGGTGAGTCCAAAAGGCACACCATTATTCTGAGAGTATTTTGAGGTTTGATGGACATATTTCTATTCCATAGATTCGTGATTTGATTTAGTTGATTCTGTATGAGGCTAACGACTCTAGATATTCTATTTATCCTGATACAACCAAGATGTATAGAGATTTAAGGCAGCATTACTAGTAGAGTGGCATAAAGAGAGATATGACATAGTTTATAGCTCATTGCCTATGTTGTTAGTAGATAAAGGCCGAGCATTAAAATCCTGGTGGTTTGACTCAAACGTTGCCCATTCTCGAGTAGAAATGGGAACGAATTATAATGGACTTCATTAGTGGGTAGCCTCTCACTTCCCATGCTTTTGATGGAATTTAGGTAATTGTGGATTGATTGACCAAGTAAACACATTTCATTCCTACTTAGATAACCTTCAGTGCAGAGAGATTAGCCCATATCTGTATTCGGGAGATAGTCTGTTTGCATGGGGTACCTATTTCTATCATTTCAGACTATGGCTCAGTGTTTATTTTGAGGTTTTGGAAAGTATTTCGAGATGAGTTAGGTACTCAAGTGGATTTGAGTATGACCTTTCACCTGCAGATCGATTGTCAGTTCGAGCGGACTGTTCAGGTACTTGAGGATATGCCCTAAGCTTGTGTTATGGATTTTGGATACTAGTAGGATGAACACTTAGGCTTGGTAGAGTTTACATATAACAACAGTTATCATTTGAGTATTAAGATGGCACCTTTTGAGGCTTTGTATGGTAGGATATGTCGTTCTCAGATTGGTTGGTTTGAGACTTCTGAAGTGATGTCTCATGGTACGAATTTGCTTTAGGACTCATTAGATAGATTCAGGGTGATTCAGGATAGGCTGACAGCATCCCCAAGTAGGTAGAAGGCCTATACAAATCATAGGCTTCGTTCCTTAAGATTTGGAGTTGGTGATCCTATATTTCTCCTTTTATCACCCATGAAGGTTGTGATGAGATTTGAGAGGAAAGGGTAAGCTTAGTGCTCGATACATTGGTTCTTTTGAGATTATCCGTATAGTTGGTGAGGTAGCTTATGAATTAGCCTTACCTCCACATTTTTTTGCTATCCATCTAGTTTTCCATGTATCTATGCTATGATGTTATATTCTGGATAAGTCATATGTCATTCATTGGAAGTATAATTAGATGAGAGATTGTCCTTTGTTAAGGAGCCAGTCTCTATTTCAGCATGAGATGTCAAAAGATTGTGTTTTAAAGAAATTTGGATGGTTAAGGTACAGTGGGGATACCGTTCTATAGATTAGGATACTGGGGAGGTCAAGTTCGATATGCGTAGTATTTATCCCCAGCTTTTCGCAGATTCAAGTATTTCCCTTACCTTTAGTTTAAGGACAAACTAGATTCTTAGTTGTAGATATTGTAAGGATTTGTTTGTGAATTTCTCACTTTTATATGTTTTGACTATTTTATCCCTTCCCGTGGTTGTTATGTGTTATTTCTGGGGTATGGGAATTGTTGGCACGATTCCTGATGTGATCTAGAATGATTTGTACGAGTTTATGGCTTTTAATGGTTAGAAAGTCCTTATAGTTGACATCGATCAACATTTGTTGTTCTACGTGTCGAATGGAAATATGGACTACACCAGCAGATCTAGTGTGGTTGGTTCGATTTTGTGGCTTTTGAATCTCATTTTCACCCTTGGTATGGAAAATTTAAAAATTGAGTCTTGAGCGCCAATTTTGTGAAAACAACCACTTTTTAAAAATCTGATGTCATGAATGAGTCCAAAATATAAAATTTAGTCAAGTAGCATATTCTGTTAGCCTTCAGGGGATGTCGAACGAATCCCAAGGGCTTCACCTCCAACTTTATAATTTAGTAAAGTTGCTGATGCAGTTGTATCTAGTGTGGCCGCTTGAGCAGCCCAGACACCAATTTAGCGAACCCTGTTAGCCCAAGCAACTACTACTCAAGCGGATGCTTGACCATTTTAGTGGTCGCCACTTTAGCAATAGGGGATTGATTTAGCAACCTACCTTTTTGGGTTGGACCGTTTAGCGTTGAACCTGCGCTTAAGCAGTCATTTGACTACTTTAGAGGTCACGGCTGGTGGGATATAAACATCCTCTTTCTCAATTTTTCTTCCATTTTTGATACTTTGGGCTTTGGGTTAAGAGATTTTTGGTTGAGTTCTTCCTATTTCGAGCATGGGTAAGCTCTAAATATCTATTTCAATTATTTTACTTTGATGATTGTTGTTTAAAACTCGTTTATTTATGATTTCAAAATAAGAATTTGGGATTTTGGCCCAAAAGGCCTAAAATGGATTTCTTTGATTTAAACCCCGTTTTTAATCTATTTTCACTTGAGTGCTCTCCTATGGCTTTCTTTAATCATGGATAAGGTGTTTATAAATAAAAATTTTTATTTTATCCTTTCTTTTTGAAACCTTATTTTGGAGGTCCATTTTTACCCCAACTTGAAAATAGGTAATATGGCTATCGTTAGTTTACTTTTGACATGTAGATTCTATATTTGTATGTTTTAGTTGATTCTAAGGCCATTTGAGAGGGGAAAACTCTACGTTGAAGGAATTTAAGCTTGAATTTCATTGTCACGATGTAGGTTATGGCTTAACGTTCTTCAGACTAGGATGGCTAGTTAATATTTATTTAAAAGCATGTTGTGTGTATGGGTACTAATCATGGAAATCGTATTTCGATAACATTATTATTGTTGTGTACTCGTGTGGTGGATTTATTGTTGTTGTTGGTGGCTTAAGATGATATTTACTATGTGTTGATCATATGGGGGCCTTATTAGATATTATTGGCCTTATGTATGCACTTGGTTTCTTTCTTTATGATAGAAATACCTCAATTAGGGTTAATGCGATATTAATGATGTCTTACTTGAATTTTTCACTCTAATAATATATTGTTATAAGAAATCATGTTTGATTGATATATTGAGTTGATTCTAAGCTCACATGTACGTGTATAGAGTGGATATTGAGATCTTCATACTGATTTGGCTGTGAACATTATATCTTCATATCCTATATGCATGCATGAGATATTGGTACCGTTGTGGAAACATTGTTTTTGGCAGAAATGAGACATTCTTATAAAAACCCTCTGTCGCAGTGCATGAGTCGGAAAGGAGATATGGATATTGATATTTGATTGAGTATTGAGATAGTGTATGGATTGTGAACCTCCCGTGGGTCATACCTGGAAGTGTTAGCTTAGTAGGTGTATACTGAGGTTATGTAAAAACCTTTAGTCAAATCACATCATCATTATCATTATCATTGCATTTCATACATTATGCATCTTTAGTGTTATGCTTTTGTGATTAATTTGATGCATGTCTTTTCTGTTTCCTTTATGTACTTGTCTACTTATTTATATGTTAAATTTAAAACTATTAGTGGAGACGGTGTGAGCTACTATTTGGTATATTTTTTTACTGCAGGTGACGTGCTCATAGTATGTATTTATGTATCTTATTTTCTACTTTGTTCAGTTGGCCTATGATACCTACTGAGTACAAGTGGACCGTGCTCATCCCTACTGTGACACTTTAGTGTAGATCCATATACAAGTGCACCATGTAAAAGTTGAGATCATGTGGTTGATCATTGACACTTTGAGGTATTCATCCTCTCTATGCCTTCAGATTCAACCTTAGGCCTCCTCTTATCCAGATGATGTCTTTATTTTGTGTTTAGAGACAGACTTGTAGTCCTGGAATTCTAGTTGTATTTTCTTGTTTTGTGCACTTATTTAGATTATTCTTACAATATGACACCCGGTTTTGGGATGATTTATGATAGCTTTGTGATTTGGACTTCCATTATTATTGTATATGTATTGTCTATCTTTGATATAGAAGTCTCGTTTTGAAAATTGTGTTATTTTTTTTATTACATATCAGTTTGGTGATTGGCTTACCTATCAAGGTTTATCCGCGATAAATGTCACCATGACCTTAGTTTTTGGGTCGTGACAGACTCGAACACGCAACATACGGTTCGTTAACTTATGAAACAACCAATTGGATGGAATAGCTTCACTACTCACCTATACAATTTTAATTAATTAATCTCAACTCCAAGTCAATTACTTGTCACACACAAAAAAATTGATTAAATTGTAAAATAATAAAGTTTTATCCAACATTAAATGAAATAATTTCATATTGATCACAAATAAGTGACATTTAATTTAGTAAATCTCATCTTGTTTAGGTCTATCTATCAAATGAATTGAGTTCCAATGTGATACTAATACAATTAAAATATATTTTGATTGGATCTAATTGATCTACTTAGGTATTCAACTCATAAAATTGACTTTTAATTTTGAAAATCTTTATTCATTCTACATATATTGATCCGATCTGATTGATATCATTATATAGTCACACATATAATTGACATCTAATTTAATATATATATGTGTGTGTGTGTGTGTGTGTGTGTGTATGTGTGTGTGGATCTGATCTAATTGATATGGTTATATAGTCAACACATAATTGACCTTTAATTTGTAAAATCTCTATTTATTCAATATATATTGATTCTCTAAATGATATAATTTATAATCAACACATATATTTGACTTCAAATTTGATAAATCTTTATCTGTTCTATATTTAAATTTATGGATTCTATTCAATTGATAAAGTTATATAGTCATCTCATATATTTGACTTCTAATTTGAAAAATCTTTATTATACACATACACACACACTGTGTGTGGATTTGATCTAATTGATATGGTTATTTAATCAACACATATAATTGACCTTTAATTTGTAAAATCTTTATTCGTTCTATAGCTATTGATTAGATCTAATTAATATAATTTATAGTCAACACATATAATTGACTTCTAATTTGATAAATTTTTATTCATTTTATATCTAAATATATGAATACGATCTAACAGATATAATTATATAGTCAACCAATATAATTGACTTCTAATTTGAAAATATCTTTTCCAATATATATTTATATGTGTGTGTGTGTATATATATATGAACTCGATCTAATAGATACAGTTGTAAAGCCAACCATATGATTGGCTTTTTGTTTGGAAAATCTATATTCGTTCTGTATATATTGATTCGATCTAATTGATATATTTATATAGTCAACACATATATTTGATTTCTAATTTAAATATCTTTATTTCAGCTATGTACATTGATTTGATATAATTGATATAGTTATATAGTCAACAACAAATATAATTGACTTCTAATTTGATAAATCTTTATTCGACCTATATATATACACACACACATATAAATTCAATCTAATTGATATAGTTATATAGTCTACAGACATAATTGACTTCTACTTAAATAAATCTTTATTCGTTCTATATATATATATATATATATATATATATATATATATATATATATATATATATATATATATATGGACTTGATCTAATAGGTACAGTTGTATAGCCAACACATATGATTGTCTTCTAGTTTGGAAAAATCTATATTCATTCTATGTATATTGATTCGATCAAATTGATATATTCATATAGTCAACACTTATAATTGACTTCTAGTTTGAAAAATCTTTATCCGATATATATATACTAGACATCGAAGGCCTGTTCTCATCACAGGCCCAATGTATATTATTTTTTGTCTTAATTTATGTGTGTAACACCCCATACTTTTGGGATAAAGTTTGAACCATCTTTTCCAGACGTATATACTCAAACCCAATGATTCCTTGTTAATAAATGTGTGATGATCAATCCTATAGTGTGTGAATACCTTTGACTATGAATTGAGGTCACAAAAATCCCTTAACTTAAAGATGAGTGGAAAACTCTTCTATCGATTAAGTTTTGATGAATGTCTCAACTTGGGTCAACTTCCATTGACCATAATTTCTTATATATAACGTATTAGAGGGTCTACTATATATCAAATTAAAGCCCTTCGAATCTTCTTTCCAACGCCACCGACCGTTTATCAATTCGAGTTCGGAGTAAAAAAATTATGAGTGTTTGAATGAGACACTGTTCAGACTATGCTATGGGGCATGCGACGCCTACTTAAGGATATACCGTGGGCTGTACATTGGCCAGCTTGGCTTGTGCCATAGGCAATGCGTCATCCACCTTGGGAAGAATAGCGTAAAAGCTCTGTTTTAGTGTTATTTATGGGCAATACAATCCTTTCACGTCCAATAACAGTACCTAAATGTCTATAGATGAATTTCAACCGTAATGTATGTTGTTTCCTCTTCAAAACCCCTAATTCATCTTCTAAAAGACAAGAGGAGAAAAACCAACTAGGGTTTGCACATTCAAGCTTAAAGGTTTAATCTTTCACAAATTCTTCATCAATTAAGGTACGTGGGGTTTTCCTAAACTACATGGGCATGGTAAAAACATTTTTAATACTATTTTGAATGTTGAGAAATCATGTATTTATGAAGGGTTTTGAATTACATTAAAAAGCAAGCATTATAAACTCTTTCAATGATATAAGGTTTTAGTCTTGAGGCCTTCCCCCCTAAATTTGATTTTTACTTGTATATATATGTATGCGTTTGATGTTTTGAAATTTGAATTGAAAGTATAAATATTGATAATCCCTCTCTTGTTAAGAAGCATCTTGATTTCTCATGTTATGAATTACTCAACTGCATGTCTTAAAGAATGAACTAAGGGTTTTACTATTATTTATGAACTTATGCCAATTATGAATTGAAGAGAGGGGTATTTTCTTGTTTGTAAAAGTTGAATGTAAAAATCAAAAGAATTGCATGATTATTCTGAGAAAGCGACCAACATTTGTTAAAATCTTAAAAAGAGGGGCATAGTTTGACATATGTTTGGAAATATGAATTCTCTTATATTGTTTGAATATTTTTGGTGATCTAAACATTGTTTTGAATGAAAGAGCTATAATATGTTATTACATGGCTTAGACATACGACTTGCAAGACTTGGTATGACGATACCAAATAGATGAATGCCATAGCAAATTCAGAAAAGACTAAAATTCAAATTTTTACCCAGATTTTGAATTTCAGAAAGATGCATGTTTTAGAAATGTTTAAAAATAGGATTAAAAAGAGTTACATGGTTACCCGAAGAAAGAGCGAGTTGAAAGATTCAACGCTAGAAACCGTGATTTGCTGACACGGGATTATGGTACCCTACTTTATGATCTTGTGTACCTCGATTCATGACCTCCCAAATTGGGATTATGGTTAGGAGCCCTGCTTTGTGATCTTGTGCACTACCACAATATATTGATTTGATTGGGGATTTTGGCACCCTGCAGTGTGATCTTGCGTTTCCTACTTATAGATACTCCAATCCTTACAGCAAACTTAGATTGGGGTCTTGGCTGTCGAGTCAAGGGTGGATTCCATATAGCCCATGGAATACAGATTGTAGGGTGTACCCATCTAGCTTAGAAGTAAAATAAAGAGTGAGTCATGTTTTCAAAGAAATGTTTTAAAGCCTTCGAAGTGTGCCCATACGTTATCATATATTATATGTAAAATGTTTTTTTAATTTCTCTCAGTTATGTTATATAGAAATATATTATTTTGGATTTCTCAGCTTACCAGTACATCTATATTTACCCCCTATATTTCAAAATCTTAGGCTCAGTCCTGGGTGGCCCGCTAAGCCATAGATTGATTGGTCAGAGATTTATAGTTGGTGAGCCTTCCTTATTTTGGAAGGCCTAATGTATAAGTCATTGTTATTTTATTTTGATTCATGGTTTGATTGGGGGCCTTATTGCAGTCTTTAAATAGAGGTTATTTTTAGTTAGTAGAGATTTTGAGACTAGTGTTAGATGTTTTTGATCTTTATGAACTCATTTTAGTCTTGAGTAGTTTAAAATAAAAGTCGACCATAATTCTATTTTGTTATGTATTTCTACATTTTCTCTTAGTATTTGAGTGGTGTATATGATTGCAAGTTAAAAGGGGCGCTCGGGCCTTCCTGGCTCGGGATGTCCATCACGGCCAGGGCCTCAGTTTGGGTCATGACAAACTTTATATCAGAGCATGGTTCATGGTACCAGGGTGTCTGCAATATCATAGTAGAGTCTTGCTTATAGGTGTGTTGTGCACCACACTTATAATCAAGAGTCTACCGAGCATTTACGAGTTGTTTGTTATTCTTTCCAACTCTTGATCGTGATATAGCATTATCCATAAGAAAGTTATCCAAGTTTCCTTCCTTGCTCTAAATTCATAGGTCATGCCTCATTATCAAGGCGATACAAGCCTAAGAGTCTAGCTTCCCCAATGAAGTGATTCTCTCTGATTGAGTCATAAACAATTATGAAATTGGACAAGGACTTGAGAGGACTCCATACGTACTTCAAAGTGTCTTGATTTAAGCTTATACCCCTATCTACATTAATCGTGCATTTGAGACTGAGGTATGGAGTGTATTCAGTCTCCTTTAATAAAACGCTTGTTGCAGATGTCATGCTTAAGGGTAATGATGTATGGTAGAATGTTGGAACTATATTTCCACCCAAGTAGTAGTATATGTTAAAATGTCATGACCTATTAGTGGTGAGATAGCTCAGAAGTTGGTGACATAAAGTCTCAAAGTTAGAAGTCAGAGTGAGGGTGACTTTTATATAAATAGATAGTTTTAGTTGTATAATCATAGATTGAAGAGTGGGTTACTATTTTATAGTGATAGACTAATATGGTAGCAATATTTGTAGATTTTATGGTAGTCTTGAAGGAAGTGCTTGGCTATGATTATTATTTATTCAAAATAGGGAAGGATCTTAGAATAGATAGTTATGGTGGTTGTAAAAATCATTTATAAGTTTTGGATGGAGAGGGGTAGATTAGTTAATAAGTTATGGGTAGAGACTCATTGTTGTAAGTGGAATTTGAAGGTAGTCTAAATATATGCTTGGGTAAGTAAGTATGATGTGAGATATTAGAATATGTTGACAAGATTGAAATGGGTTATATTATAAGATTAAGATCCACTATCCCAATTATGTGACTTTACCCCCTTGATCTATCTTTTCTCTAGCAGTTGTAAATTAGTAGTACATGTGAGAAGGTATGTAGTAGATTTTAAGTTGTAGTAGTAATGTCGTGGATTGGATGAACTTATGGGTCATAGTTAATGAATTATGAGACTTAGGTTGATAGTTCTATTCAGTTGATTAGTATAGTGTAAGGCATATTTCATGCGATTTATGTTATTAGATAATAGGCTTGAACATTAGATTTTGGAATGTGGTGCTAAAAATAGTATCTTAATGTTAATGATGTATGTCTTGTAGGAATGAATTAGTAGGTTTGATGTGATTTATGATAGAGCCTAGGTTGATAATTTATGAAAAGTTTAAGTGGTAATTGTGAGATAATTATGTGCATGAGGACTAGTAAAAAAATATGATGGATTGTTGTTGAGTCATTAAGTGGATAAATGCATAAGTAGAAAAGAATAAGTTGAAGCCCAAGGTAGCGTGTTGTTAGATAAGGCGTGATGTGTATGAGTATCACATGTACCTAGGTTTCATTCTCAAATTTTGTAGTATGGAAAAGTCTGGGGAGTTGTGTATAACGTTATCTAGAGTTGAATTGAGGAAATATAGGTAGCCAATATGCGCCTTTGGTATAGTTTTAGAAATTGTATTATGTTATAAGTTATGTGATTAGCGGTCTAATGTTAGAATATTAAGTAATGGGGAGTGGATTTTTGTGTGATAAGGAGTGAGGATGTATATGCTCATGTGACTGTGAGTTATATGTTGATGGCTATAGAAGATGGTAAAAAAAATTAAAAGTAGCCTTCTTGGAAACCAATGCCTTTAAAGTATAGTTAAGAAGGGGAAGTTTAGTGTTTATATGTATGGTGATACCCCATTATGTTGAGAGTTGTGCTTGTAGATTTTCTGAGAAGATATGTCCTCAAGTCTAGTATTATGACTTTGATCTAAGGGGGAAATGATGAATTAAGGTAGTTCCCTAATTTTCTTGTGGTGTCAAGTTTCAAGTAATAATCATCATAAATCAATCTCTATTCAAGCAATCTTCTCCTACTTCGATTTGAATGGACATCTAACAATGTCTTGTGTAATTAAGTCTTGTCTATGTCTAAGCTTTGAGATCTCTATGTAACTCATGTCATGTTCTGACCTCCAAATTAGAAGCATTAATGTCCCTCAATGACCCAATATTCCAAGTTTCCAAGCTCTATGTTATGTTGCTCAAGATCCATAAAAATTCATGTCTCACATAATACTTGGTTCCAAGAAACAATGCTTTCTATATGTTACTGATCCATTTTATGCTTATATTAGCAAAAGTGATAAAGTTTATGCTAACTCTTGGCAAATTTCCGTTCTTTAAATGAGGAGCAATCACTTCAAGTGGCAATCCTTGTCTTATTTGTTAACTAAATAAATTCTTGCTTTATGCTGTATGGCTCATAATATGTGCACCCATGTTTCTCACTATGGTCTGTCCAAGGAAATCATGTAGTGTTGTTTTTTTGCCGAACGACTCTTTACTTAGGATCCAAAAACCTGATATATGGAGCACTTCGTGTCTATTCTATCGTATCTTCATTTCATGTCCCTCCTTGAGTAGTGTAATAAGCTAAGTGATGGTCTAATAGTGTTACTTCTATTCATGATGTTTATACTCGGGTCCCTCAATGACCCTCCGTATGTTATTATGATGGTGGTTGTGGAAGCATAGTGATGTTTTAGGTAGGGGATTAAATGTTCTTAAAGGTGAAATTTTTTGGATATGATTTCTTAAGCTAAACTTATAGGAGAAAAGGGAAGAATGAGATGAACTTTTGTTGTGTGAAATAGCTAAGAAGGCGAAATGTGGAGAAAATATTTGTGAAAGTGATTGAAATTATTGGTATTAGTGGGGAGATCCATGTAGTGGGTGCAGTAATGATTAGGCTTGAATGTTGTGATTGCTGAAAACACAAACCTATGTGCTATGTGGTTAGTACTCTCTAAATTAAAATCGGAGGGTGTTTGATGGTAGTGATAAGGTGAAGAAATATACATCAAGGGATGTAAAGTACAGGGTCTCGTAGCTTAAGTTAGCACCTATTAACTCCGAGTTAGGCTTCAACATAGAAGTACTAAGTAGTAGGACTCAAATTCTTGTGGCTAGATATGTGATTGGAGAATTGTAAGTTGGAGAGTGTGAAGTATGCTATTTATTGTTTGGGGTGTAGACGATTAGTGACTCTAAGTTTAAGTCTATTCATTGTACCTTGTAAGGTAGAGAATGCTTCTAATCCTATCTTCCACGAAATCCTATTTCAAGATTAGTACCAATGTAAATCAGGCCTATGATTACCAAATAAACTCATACCTTAGGTTGTGATGATAATGAATCACAGAACTCATGTTCAAGATCATCACTATGTAAAGTTTTATTACCTTATGCTTCGTGCTTACGCATTTTAGTAGGGGTTATCATGAATTTCTTCTGATGCCTTTTCATTTTTTTGTTGACAAAAAATGATCCATACGAGGTTACTTTCCTTATTCCATTCTTTTAGAGTTTTAAAAAGTCCCTACCCATCATTCGAGGACAAATGAACCAAAGGGGGAGATAATGTAACACCCCGCACTTTTGGGCTAAAGTTTGAACTATCTTTTCTAGGCGTATAGACCCAAACCCAATGATTCTTTGTTAATAAATGTGTGATGATCAATCCTATAGTGTGTGAATACCTTTGAATATGAATTGACGTCACAAAAATCCCCTAACTTAAAGACGAGTTGAAAACTCTTCTATTGATTAAGTTTTTATGAATATCTCAACTGGGTCAACTTCCATAGACCATAACTTCTTGTATAAAGCGTTTTAGAGGGCCTAGTAGATATCAAATTTAAGCCCTTCGAATGTTCTCTCCAACTCCACCAACCGTTCTTCAATCCGAGTCCGGAGTCAAAAGTTATGAGTGTTTGAATGAGACACTGTTCAGACTATGCGATGGGGCATGTGACGCCCACTTAAGGCTATGCCATGGGCTGTGTGTCGTCCATCTTGGCTTGTTCCATGGGCTGTGCGTCATCCACCTTGGGAAGAACTGTGTAAAAGCTCTATTTTAGTGTTATTTAAGGGTAATATGGTCCTTTCATGTCCCATAACAATCCCTAACCATCTATAGACGAATTTCAACCCTAATGTATGTTATTTCCTCCTCAAAAACCCCTTATTCATCTTCTAAAACACAAGAGGAGAAAAACCAACTAGGGTTTGCATATTAAAGCTTAAAGGTTTAATCTTTCATGAATTCTTCATCAATTAAGGTACGTGGGATTTTTCTAAACTACAT
This sequence comes from Capsicum annuum, assembly GCF_002878395.1. NCBI lineage: Eukaryota > Viridiplantae > Streptophyta > Magnoliopsida > Solanales > Solanaceae > Capsicum > Capsicum annuum. The sequence goes on along the minus strand of NC_061116.1, from coordinate 109,179,490 downwards.
GGGCATGGTGAAAATGTTTTTAATGCTGTTTTTAATGTTGAGAAATCATGTATTTATGAAGGGTTTTGAATTACATTAAAAACATGCATTATGAACTCTTTCAATGATATAAGGTTTTGGTCTTGAGGCCTTCCTTACTAAATTTGGTTTGTACTCGTATATATATGTATGTGTTTGATGTTTTGAACTATGAATTGAGAGCATGAATATTGATAATCCCTCTTTTGTTATGAAGCATCATGATTTCACATGTTATGAATTACTCAACTGCATGTCTTAAAGCATGAGCTAAGGGTTTTACTATCTTTTATGAACTTATGCCGATTGTGAATTGAAGAGAGGGACATTTTCTTGTTTGTAAAAGTTGAATGTGAAAATCGAAAGAATTGAATAACTATTCTGAGAAAGTGACCACCATTTGTTGAAATGTTGAAAAGAGAGGATTTTACATAGTTTAACATATATTTGGAAATATGAATTGTCTTGTACTATTTGAATGTTTTTAGTGGTCTTAACATATTTTTGAATTAAAGAGTTGTAACATGATATTATATGGCTTAGACATATGACTTGTAAGACTTGTTATGAGGTTACCAAACAGATGAATGCCATAGCAGATTCAAAACAAACTAAAATATAGATTTTTACCCATATTTTGAATTTCAGGAAGATGCATGTTTTTGAAATGGTTGAAAATGGGCTTAAAGATAGTTTGATAGTTACCTGAAAAAAGTACGAGTTGAAAGACTCAACAATAGAAACCGTGATTTGTCGACACGAGATTATGGTACCCTGCTTTGTGATCTTGTGTACCTTGGTTCATGTCGTTCCAAATTGGGACTATGGTTAGGAACCCTGCTTTGTGATTTTGTGCTTTACCACGATATGTTAATTTCATTGGGGATTTTGGCACCCTGCAGTGTGATCTTGCGTGTCCTCCTTAGAGATACTCCAATCCTTGCGGCAAACTTGGATTGGGGTCTTGGCCACCGAGTCAAGGGTGGATTCCATATAGCCCATGGAATTACATATTATAGGATGTACCATCTAGCTCAGAAGTAAAATAAAGCATGGGTCATGGTTTCAAAGAAATGTTTCAAAGCCTTCAAAGTGTGCCCATGTGTTTTCATATATTATATGTAAAATATTTTATGAATTGCTCTTTGTTATGTTATATGTAAATACATTATTTTGGATTGCTCTGCGTAATAGTACATCTGTATTGACCCTCTATATTTCAGGATCTTAGGCTCAGTACCGGGGGCCCGCTAAGTCATAGATTGATTGGTCATAGATTTGCAGTTGGTGAGCCTCCCTTATTTTGAAAGGCCTAATGTGTTTGTCATTGTTATTTTATTTTGATTCATGATCTGACTGGGGGCCTATTCGCAGTCTTCAGACAAAGGTTATTTTCAGTTAGTAGAGATTTTGTAGACTAGTGTTAGATGTTTTTTTATCTTTATGAACTTATTTCAGTATTGAGTAGTTTGAAATAAAAGTTGACCATGATTTTGTTTTGTTATGTATTTTCGCATTTCTTCTTAGTATTTGAATGGTGTATATGATTGCATGTTAGAAGGGGTGCTCGGGCCTTCATGGTTCGGGATGTCCATCATGGCCAGGGCCTAGGTTCGGGTCGTGTCAATGTGACACAAATATAATTTAGATAATCAATCATTAAAATAATTTAAAATCTTAATTATTGTGATCTATAATACTTTTTCTTCTATTCCAATTTAAGTGACACGATATAAGTTTGAGAGTCAATCGAATATTTTATATATTTTATATTTTTAAGTTGTTAAATATGTGAGTTATAATATTTTTAGCATAATTTTTCAATAAGTTATGTCTTCCTCTGTCCCATCGTAATTTCTGTGGCACTAATATAATTTCGATAGTCAAACAAATATTTTATGTTGACGTATCATTTTGTGTGTATTTTATCCCTTTTTATGAAATATTATTAAATTTTTAATTCTTCGATGACCATAAAAATTAATTAGGGTGATATAATAAAATCACGATTGAAATAATGAAGCAGACATATCTTAAATAACTTATAACAACTAATTAGAGGTGATAAAATAAAATTATTTATAAAAAATTCATGTGAAAAAAATTTGAATGGGTCTCATACAAGACATCTAATTAATTTAAAACATCGAGAGTTAATTTATGATTTAATGTCTATTTTATCTTTTTATTAAATATTATTAATTTGTTAGTATTTAAATGACTTATAATAATTAATTAGGGGTGATATAGTAAAATTATGATTAAAGCAGCTGAAGAAGGTAGTACAAAACATCAAGAGTTAATTTATTATTTTATTTTTATTTTATATTTTTTTTCAAAATTAATTATGGGTGATATGATAAAATCACTATTGAAACAACGATGCAAACATGTCTTAAATGACCAATAACAATGATATAATGAAATTACTATAAAAAATACTTGTGAAAAAAATTAAATAGGTCTCATATAAGACATGAAGTAGAAATAAAACGTCAATAATTAAGTTAGTAATTTATATTCAATTTATCATCTTTATTAAATATTATTAATTATTTTATACTTAGATAACTTGTAATGATTAATTAGGGAAGATATATTGAAATAACGATTGAAGCAGCTGAAGCAGACAGCTCAAGCAGACACGTCGAAGAGGTGTCTGGTTATTGCCATTTATAAGTAAGTATAAAAAATACTTGTGAAAAAATTTAAATAGCTCTCATATAAGACATAAAGCAGAAATAAAACGTCAACAATTCAGTAAGAAATTTATATTTAATTTATCATATTTATTAAATATTATTAATTATTTTATACTTAGATGACTTATAATTATTAATTGGGGATGATATAGTAAAATAATGATTGAAGCAGATTAAGCAGACAACACAAGCAGACCCGTCGAAGAGGTTCCTGCTTATTGCCATATATATATATATATATATTACTCCCTTCGTCTCATTTTATGTGTCACCATTTGATCGGGCACGGAGTTTAAGAAATAAGAAAAGACTTAGTTATGTTTACCAAATTGTCCTTTTATCAAAAAATGTGCTACTATCTTTTTTTAATTAAGTGGGACCAACAAAGGTAAAAGTGCAATTGTGTCTTTAAATAGTTACCAAATATGGAAAGATGACATTCTTTTTGGGATGGACTAACAAGGAAATCATGACACATAAAATGAGATGGAGGAAGTAAATCAATTGTAATTCTTTTACATCCTTTATCATTTAAAAAAAATATTTCACATCCTTTTATATTGAAGTTAAAACATAAATTATTTTCTAACAATAAAATATCAAAAAAATTTCAAACGATTGGTGTTCTTGAATAGAATTAATTTTTCTGAAAACCAACTTTTTCTAAAAAAAAAAATGAAATATCTTAAATTCAAATTTAATTTTTAGTCAAAGCTACTAAAAAAGTTAGAAAGTCACCTAGTTACCACAAACCAAATTGCTATTTAAAGGGTTCTTTCTTGTGTTAGTGATCAAAACCAAATTGAGAGTTTTTCATCATATGAAAGGTATGAAACAATATACTATATATTTATTTTTTTAATATCTATTGTCTTGCTTTGAAAATACTAATATCATTGATTTGTCTCATGTTTCTTAATAACAATGGCAACAATGACCAAGATCCAGTGTGACGACCCAAAAACTCAGGTCATGATGACACTTATCATGGTTAAGCCTTGATAAATAAGCCAATCACCCAAAATGATACTAAATAAGAAAAAAATACAAATCTCCAAGATGAGACTTCTAGAGAGAAGTCAAACCATACATGTATCATAATAGTGGAAGTCTGAATATCAATAATACCATAAACCATCCTGAACCTGATGTCATAATGTAAGAACAATGTAAATACATCGTAAAGTCTGAAATACACTTAAAGTACGAAAACTACAAGTCTGTCTCACAATCCAAAATAAGACATAAACTATCTAGAATAAGATCGGAGGTCAACTTTGAAAAGTTAAACCGGCTACTACCTCAAATGTATCACTGATCTCTGCACGAACTCAATTGTTCTGAGGCGCACTCATACGTGAATCTACATCAAAAGGGCGCAATAGAGATTCGTACAGTCCACTTATACTCAGTAGGTATCATAGGCCAACTAAGCAAGGTAAAAAATAAGGTATATAGATACATAATATGAGCACATCATCTACCATCAGAAAATGTCCCAAACGGTAGCTCACATCATCTCTACTAATAGTTCTAAATATATCACATAAAGCAGATAAAAGTATGAAAAAGAAATACATGATATATATATACATCAAATCAAACACGAAAGTACAAAACTAAAGATGCAAACTAAAATGCAATGAGGATGATAATGATGATGATGTGATTTATCAGAGGTTATCGAATAACCTCCGTATACACCTATCGAGCATCTGTGCTGTAGGACCCATGGGGTTTTTGCAATCCATATACAATCTCTATATTCAATCTCTGTCTCAATATGATATCTCTTCATCTATTTGTGGACTACGACAGAGGGTTTTATAAAAGTATCACATTTCTATCAAAAAATCAATATTTCCACAATAGTACCAATATTTCATGAATATATGTCTTATATGAGGATGCGATGCTCATAATCAAACCAGTGTGAAGATCTCAAATCTAGCCAAGCATGTGAGCTAAAATCCACTCCATATATTAACCATCCTTGATTAGATATAAGTCATGTACAATTAGAGTGAAATATGTGAGTAAGATATCAAACAAACCATAATAACCCAACTTAGGCTTTATAACAAAAGGAAAGCAATCCAACGTATACACAAGGACAACAATGTCAGATAAGACCCCCCATACGGGCCACACATAACAAATAATGTCTCATATCACAAATAATAACAACATAATCCCCCACACGAGTATACAATAGTAATAACATTATTTTCATAATTATTACCCATACACATAATATGCTTTTATATAATTACTAACTAACCAGCCTAGTCTGAAGAAAGTTAAGCCATACTACCTAGAAGCGACAAAATCTAATCCAAAACCTTTCAACCTGGAACATTTCCCTATCAAACAACCTCTTAATCAACTAAAATATAAAAATATAGAACCTACATATTAAAAAAAGTCAACGATACCCATATTTTCTACTTTTAATTTAGGGTCAAAATGGACCCCCAAAATAGGTTTTTGAAAAGAAAGGGTAAAATTAGAATTTTTTCCATAAACACAGTACAAGATACCATCCCACGACTTGGTAGAGTCAGTAAAAAAGTATCTAATCACAATACAACTCAAATGTCTAGAATAGTCAACAACATCTGTCTTTATAACAAAAGATTGAATATAAAAGATAGAGGAAAATGGGTAATTCGAACTCTAAGAGCTCACCCTATCTCCAAAAATATCAATCCATCATGATCAACGATCGGCGGAGACAACTAGTACTCAGATCTACACCAAAATGGTACAGTAGTTAGTATGAGTACCGAAACAACGGGTACTCAGTAGGCATCATCGGCCGACTAAGCTAAACCATGATATAAGTATTAGAAAATGCAAAATAATATAACTAAGTCAAGGTAAAAAAATGAACCTAAATCATCTCCAATGCCACTCTACATAATGAGTAAATAAACCAAAATAATAACATGCCATAACATAGTATCACACAAGCAATCACAAACTACAAAATTGGCTCCCATATGATAATTGGTCCAGAAAAGTAAATAACTTGTCACAGACCCCCATACGCCTGGAGAGTACACTCATTGATGGAATAAAGTAGTCAACCAACATTATAACTAACCTTCCTTATCATCTAACCATCACTCCACAATTTACCAACACTTTACAATATACCCACTATTCATAATGTTACCATCATTTAACAACTATTCACCACATATCCATTAATCTATATTTATAAGATAACCATCATTTATCAACTAGTCATTTTACCACTAGAGTCTAGTTATGTCATGCCACATTATAACCATTTCCTAATTTTTCAACTTAGCTAAATTACTACATTCAATCTCACACCTCAATATCATTCATCATTAGAAGTATATCATTGTAGCATAATCTGCATATCCGGACTCAAATCGGTAACTATAATCAATAGCCGAACCTGAACTGGTAAATAATAAATATTCAGACTTGAACCGATAAATATAATCAATATTCAAACTCGAACTGATAAATATAATCAATAGTGCTATAATCATCCTTCGAACTTGAACCGGGTATATAATCAATGGCATAATCATCTTTCAGACTCAAGTGGGTATATAATCAATAGCATAATCATCTTCCCGACTCGAATAGGGTATATATATATATATATATGTATAATCAACACCATGAATTGCATTATTGATAACATAAAAAATAGGCGCCACCCCTCACATAACCAACATAACCATCATGCATCAACATTTTTCAATATTACCTCATTACACATTTCCAAGGGTCTAAAAAATATAAACAGTTTTACCACTACTAACATGTGTCATAGCCTAAAGTGGGTTAAGAGTCAACTTCTAATTCTCAAGTTCTATTTTAGGCAAATCTACCCGAACTAGCCTTAAGGTATCTAAGTCCACTTCGAGATAAATAACAAGCCACAATTTGTCCTAAGGTAATGATTCTTCCCTAAATACATTAACTAAGCCTACTAGAAACCAAGGCGACCTCCATTACTGTAAGCAACTAAGGCCAAACTTATCTTAAGCATGATTTACCAGTATTTTACCTAATATTGAGCAATCTAAGTAATTTTGCTGCTAAATATGAGTAATGAAGTCCAATTCACCTAAAGCATAAGAAAACAAGCTAAGTTTTCAATTCCACAATTTCAAAATGGTCTAGACGGTCAACTAACCCAAGTCTTACGCTTCAACAATCCAACACCTAAAACTCATACCAAATCTAGCACAATATCATAAGAATACTATGAAATAGCTCAATCTAACAAGGGATAACCTATCCCAACTCGACATTAAGGGAAGCTCAACAAACTGCTAAACAACTATTTTCCCCTTTTGAGAAGCCTCCTCAAGATGCCAAGCTATCATAAACATATTTTACTTATCAATACGAGAATAACAATACCTATGTGGACCATTGTGCTTTGGGTCCAAAAATTTTATCAAAACCCTATGTGGGTCCCACTTATGAAAATTGCATTTCAAAAACCAACCCAACATTCATACAAGATGAAGGAATCATTACCCTAAAAAATGGGTAAAAACCAAGTTAAATTGGGGCTAAAATCAAGCCCTAAAGGTTTTGGGGTTTTGAGCAAGAAATCAAGAAATTTTACAAAGAAAAGGGTGAATTCTTATCGTAAATTAGAAGATAATCATGAAAATAAATATTAACCAAGATTCCCAAGCTCCCACAAGTTCAATTTTAAGATCTCACACTATTCTAGGGTTTAGCTCTCAAGGGGAGTGATGAAAAATGCCCAAAATCATGTAAAAGTGCTCTATTTATACCTAGTCAAAATTCTCGAGAGTCGCTATCGCGACCCCGAGGTGTGCAATCATACCACCTTGTGGCCCCATAGATTACTCATGATCGCGAATCCTATGGTGCAATTGCAACACCACAATCACTACCCAAGGATGGTGATTGTAGTTGAATCAGTTGACAGTTAAAATTTGGAAATTCATCCAAGTTTCCGTCAAGCCCTCAGGATTCATTCGGAATGCCATATACACAAACGAACTAGGTAACCATACCAAATTTGACGTTTTAGGTGTGATGGAGTAATTATTTTCCATTTGAGGTTATTTTGACCAAATATAGGTCCTGAACCTATAGTTCTAATTTTTCTACTTTCCGACCAATAGAACAAAATAAGCTTGGGTTTCTCAGGATCCAACCCAAAGGTCTACCTAGCCTAAAATCGACATTCTAAAGCTTCTGGCATAATCAAAATTTGCATACGAGATCATTTTATTGAAGTTTTCACCCAGTGGTCATTTGGAACCAGTGAAGACTTCAAAATAGGAAAATGGCTATAAAAATCAAATGAACTACCCGATAACTGAACCGTCAGCTCTAGCAAGTATAAATGACTTAGGGAAGCTATAGGAAATCGCTAATGGAAAAAATAAATGGAAATATGGAAAATAACCTGAAGGGTCATTTAGACGCTTTAGGGGTTGCACTAGCTAGGACTTGGAAATTTTCCAAGTCTCACCAACCTCCTGAGATTCATCTCAAATCTCATGAATGCAAACAAATTATGCTACCCTACTAAATTTCACATTCTAGACTAAATGACGACATCAGATTTTTGAAAAAGGTTATTTTCAAAAAATTGGCCCCTGAGACCCATTTTCACAATCTTTCAAACCGAGGGTCAAAATGAGATACAAATGTCATAAAATCAAACCAACCATGCTATTAATCTAATATCGACATTTTGAATATACTAGCACTATCCATTTTGTCAACCGATACACAAAACAACAAATATTGACCAAAGTCAACTAAAAGTTTTTTTAACCTATAAAGACCACAAACTAGCACATAATCACATCATAATGCATTGGAAATTATGCCAACTATCCCCACACCCTAGAAACATCACATAACAATTATGAGGAGAATCTAGTTTGTCCTCGAACTAAGTGGAGAGAAATATCTCAATCAGTGAAAAGATGGGGATAACTACTACACATGTCAAACTTAACCTCCAAAGTAGCCTCTCTAAAAATGTTTTTTGCACTAGACCTTAACCACTGAAATATTCCTAGAATGGAACCACTAACATCTCGAGCTAAGACAGAGACTAGCTCTGCAATAAAGGACAACCTCTTATCTAACTGTACTGAATCCCAATGAATGACATGAGACTAATCTGGAATGTAATGTCGTAGCATAAAAATATGAAAAAATAGATGAACAATTGATAGATCTGGGGAAATGCTAAGTCATAAGCTACATCCCCAAGTTTGAATAATCTCAAATGGTCCAATATACCCTGGGCTAAGCTTGTCGCTCTTCCCAAACCTTATCACTCCCTTCATGGATGAAACATGAAGGAAAAGTCAATCACTCTCACTAAATCTTAAGGCACAAAGTCTATGATCTGCATAACACTTTTGCCTACTTTCAGCCTCTCAAAGTTTATCTTGAATGACCTAAACCCTATCTCAAGATTCTCATAGCAAGTCTATACCTCAGGGACTAATCTTAGAAATCTCAAACTAACCAACTAGAGAGCAATAATGCCTACCATATAAGGCCTCAAAGGGTGCCATCTTAATATGGAATGGTAGCTATTATTATACGCAAACTCTACCAAAGATAAATGTTTCTCCTACATACCTCCAAAGTCCATAACATAAGTGCGAAGCATATCCTCTAAAACTTGAATAGCATTCTCCAACTGGCTATCATTTGGGGGTGAAAAGTTATGCTAAGATCAACCCAGGTACCCAACTTCTCCTAAAATGCCTTCCAGAAGTTACAAGTGAAGACTAAACCTTTTTTTGAGATAATAGACACCAGTACCCCATGTAGGCAAACTATCTTATGAACGTAGATACGAGCCAAAATCTCAGCATTGAAGGAAACCTGAATAGGGATGAAATGAGCAGATTTGGTCAATCGATCCACGATGACCCAAACATTAGAAGAACCACGGAAAGTATATGGTAACCCATTCATGAATTCTATAGCAATCCATTCCTATTTTCACTCGAGAAAGGGCAATCGAAGAAGAAAACCACTAAGCCTTAAATGTTCGGCTTGCACCTGCTGGAAACATAGATAACAAGATATAAAGTTCATTATATCCTTCCTCATACCATCCTACCAATAGTTTTGTCTTAAATTATGAAGCATCTTAGTTACTCCCAGATTAATGGAATATTTACAACAATGAGCCTCCTCCAAAATAACTCTCACCCAATCACCTATTTGCACCATAGACACTCAACTTCTAATCCACAAAACACCATCAGAGTCAAGTGAGGATTCTTTAGCTTCGCTATTCAACATCTTATCCTGAATCACTCTCAAACCGACATCATTGAACTGATAAATCTGTATCTACACCATCAAAGAAGATCTAGCCTCTACAGATGGAAAAATGCACCCAGCTATCAAAATATCAATACTAACCATTTGGTTAGCCAAAGGTTAAACCTCTAAGGACAAAGGCCTCTTCTAGGTCAAAAGAAGCACCAAGCTACCCATAATAGTCGACTTTAGGCTTAAGGTATCCACAACCATATTAGCATTGCCTGAATGATAGAGAATATTAAGGTCATAATACTTAAGCAACTCAAGCCAACGACGTTGTCTCATATTATGATCTCATTGGATAAAGAAATACTAAAGACTACGATGATTCTAGATGATCTCACAATAGACTCCATATAAATAGTACCTCCACAACTTCAAAGCAAATAGATCACGTAAAACTCCAAATTGTAGGTAGGGTAGTTCTTCTCATGGGTCTTTAATTGATGAGAGGCATACGCAATGACCTTACCCTCCTACATCAACACGGTACTTAACCTAATATTAAAAATATCAAAGAAGATGGTAAAACCCACATTATCCATGGGCAAAGTAAAAATAAGAGTTAATGTAAATAAATCCCTGAGCTTTTAAAAACTCACCTCACAAGCATCAGACCTCTGAAAGAAAATCTTATTCTTAGTCAACTTGGTTAATGTATCCATCATAGATTAAAAAAACTTGACAAAGTGCTGATAGTAGCATGCCAAACCAAAAAAACTTTGAATCTTGATAGGGGAAGTAGGCCTAGACTAATTATGAACTATTATAATATTGGTCGAGTAGACCATGATACCATCCTTGATCACAACATGACCCAAGAAAGAGACAAACTTTAACCAACACTCACACTTAGAGAACTTAGCATATAACTTCTTATCTCTCAATCTCGGAAGTACAATTTTCAAATGATCCTGATGATCGGCCTAACTCATAGAGTAAACCAAGATATTATCTATAAATACAATGATAAATAATTCAAGATATAGTTGAAAAACGTAGTTCATCAACTCTATGAACATAACTAGGGCATTAGTCTACCTAAAGGATATGACTAAGTACTCATAATGATCGTGCTGAGTCTGAAAAGCTATCTTTGGAATATCCAAATCTATGATCCTCAACTAGTGATACTCAAACCTCAAGACAATCTTCAAAAATACTAAAGCACCCTAAATCTGATCAAACAAATCATCAATACAAGAAAGAGGATACTTATTCTTAATTTTTACTTTGTTCAACTGTCAATAATCAAGACAGATACACATTTACCTATCTTTTTCTCCATAAACAAGATAGGCGCACCGTAAAGTGATACATTAGGTCATATAAATATCTTATCCAATAACTCATACAATTGATCCTTTAATTCTATTAGGGCCATCCTATAAGTAAGAATAGAAATAGGCTTGGTGCTCGGCTCAACATCAATAGCAAAGTCAATATCACAATTTAGAGATATACCAGGTGAATCCATAGGAAAGATATCCATAAACTCACAAACAATATGAACAAAATCCAATGAAGGTGGTGAATCAACACTAGTATCATGAATATATGCCCAGTAAGAAAATCCTCTACTTTCTACCAAGCGATAATCCTGAAGAAAGGATATGACTCTCTTGGGACTCAAATTTAGTGTAACCTTCCAATATATCCTTGCTACACCCAGTGAATCTAAAGTTACGATCTTAGCATAACTATTTATAACAACATGACAGGGAGATAACCAATCTAAACCTAAGATGACATCAAAATCTACCATATCTAGGATAATCAAATCTACCCAAGCCTCACGATATGCAAAATTCACAATATAGGATCAGTGCACTCAATTCACCAATAAACAGTCTCCTATGGGGGTAGATACACGAATAGAAAAGGCAAGTGGCTTACTAAAAACTAGGAGCATTATATGCAGACTCATAAGAGAAAGTCGACCCTATATCAAATAATACAGATGTAGATTTGAAACAAATAGGGATGATATGTGATAACAACATGGAAAGCCTTTACCTCAAGTCTAGTAGGTATAGCATAACATTATCTATGTCCACCATCAAACTGATTAGCCTTATGACCACCACCACGGGCACTACTACCTCTGTTTGATGCACCTCTAGTAGTACCTCTACCTCCTTGAGGATAACCTCTCAATGTCTATATAAGAGTAGGCCTGAAGACACGATAAAGGAAATCCTTAGTTACATGGCTAAACTTATCACATACATAGCAACCTTTATGGCTTGACTCAATTTAAGAGGGTATAACTAAGCTAGAATGACCACTTAGGAATAAGGCTCGACTATCTAAAGTCGCTAAACTAGAAAATCTACTACCCGAATCCTATAAGGCTGCATGTACTAGTGTAATATGGTACCCATTGAAACCTCTAAAATCTTTGGCTCTACCTCGAGGAGTGTGATAACTAAACTTGCTTTGATGGCATACCTTTTTGGCATCTCCCTAAGACACTCAAAGGATAGACTCATTTATCTTAGTATGATCTGCTATACTCAAAAATGACACCCCTAAAAATACCATCTAGGCAATAGCCAAATGAAGTGAAACATCTAATCCTTTCATAAACATTGAAATATTCTATGACTCGATCATAATACTAGCAATAGAATATCTATACAAGGCATGAAAGTATTTCTTATACTCAAAAAAACATGGAGCACTTCTCTAGGTGATCAAACTCATTTCTCATCTAATCCTTCAAACTAAATGGCATGACCTATATAAAAAGGCCTCAAAAAAGTGGTCCTAAGTCATCTCTATTAACCTAAGGGTTTGCAACTAACAATTGACCTCCAACAATCTCTAGCTACATCTCTCAGCTTGTCAATGGTGTATGAAACTCCATATGACTCAAGAGACCCAAGATTAGAGAACTTATCCCAATAATCAATTAAGAACTCATAGATATCCTCGCCTATAACACCACTAAACTTGGACAGACCCAAGCAAGTAAGTCTATAACAACTTGATTTTTGATTATTTACGTAAAATATTATTTTTGTGTCATTTGGACATTTTATCCCTCCCCATGGTTGTTTTATGGTATTTCTAGGGTGTGAGGATGGAAGTCCCTGCAAGATCTTAACCTGATTTAGCTTATTATTACATGTTAGAGGAGTCCAAGACTGAGAATATTTCACTAAGTGTTGGGACTTAGTCATTTCTAAAACTTATAAACTTTAATGATTTTATTCTCGACCTTCCCAGCATTAGAATATCAATTTTAAAGTTGATTCATGATTGGGGTGTCAAAGGTACATATCAGGTAAGTTTCAGAATTTTTGAATGAGTGTAAGGGCATGTTTAGAATTCCAAAATAGTAGTATCACGTGATAAGACTGCGACACATGCTCAATTTTGGTGCTCTAGATCCCACGACACCTGATCCATTTTAGTGCTCCAAAGCCCGTGATGCAAGCTCCATAGTACGCTCTCTTAATTTTCCAGCTTTTGTTTCAGCATATTTAAGGGCAATTGGGTCATTTTTCCTTACCCGAAACCATCCAAAACACAAATTAAAGTCCCCAAGGAGCATAATTTGTCCCATTATTCACCTTTTATCTCCAAGAAAACCCTAACCTTCCCTCAAGAACACTAAGAACTCCATTACTCCTTCTTCAAGATAAGCAAGAATCTAAGTTCTCTAATCCAAGAAGTTCAAGGAAAGCATTCAAGAACATTACCAAGGCTTCCAAGTCAATCTTTCAATTTTAAATCAAACAAATTAAGGTATGTGGGGTTATGAACAAGGGTATCCTTTCACTCTTGTGCCCAAATTACATTATTTTAAGATTCTATTTACTTATTTTGAATTACGGTTCATACCCAAGTTTTATATTCTTGAAGCATGTGATTTTCATGACATTTAAAGATGTAAGTATATCAAGAAGTTCTTATGTTTATGTTTTAACTTATGAGATTTATATTATGAATGAGATTGCACTATCTTGACTTGAGATTGTTGAATTATTACATGATTTATATTGAGCATGAAGTTTTGTTGTGAATTATCATGAGTTTAAAGCATGGTTTCTAAGACCTAATATTAAGTGTTATGATTTCAAGAAGAACATGGTCTTAAGTTTTATTTGATAAGTTTATACCAAGAATGAGTTTGAGATTTTAAGACGACTATGATATTAAGTTTCTTTGATGGTTTTATACCAATATTTAAAAAAAATTGACCTTTTGATCCTAAGCTAAGATATGGAATCCATATTTGTTATTTTGACACTTTAAAGCAAAGATAAGCATAACTAGTTTTTATTATGAACCCTTATGTTATTTTTAGGTGGATTTCCTACAGTATGAGCACTAAGTAATAAGTAAGTAGTATTTAACACCGAGTTGGGTATGCATCCAAGGTCATATTCCCCAGAACTACGAGCCAACATAAGTTTAAATTATTCCTAATATGGATGAAGTTACAGATAGTGATCACTTTAGATTACGTCCTACTTTGATGGTAAGGGTAGGATGGTTCTCCCCAACTTGAGCTTTTTCTTATGGGGGACAAAATGTTGAACACTATAATAACTCACATGGTGTATGTCGGTTAGAAGAACCTACCTAAGACAGAATAAAAGAAAAGCTTTTAGAACTAAGTGTTGTGGCTCACAAATTTTGTCATTATACTTTACTACTCATGGTTATGATTTCACAACTTTCTTTATTCAAGCTCAAGGTGAGCCATTTATATTTAGCATACAATATTTGAAAATCTATAAGTACATTGAGTTATTGTTTTTACTAATACATTCACCCTTACATGCTTAGTACATTTCAAAGTACTGATCTACATATATGTAGGTACCAGTTGTAGCCCATACCTCATTCCAGTCAGCAGGTGATAAGTCCTTTTGATTCGAGGGCTTGAGTTAATCATAGTTTGAGTAGCATATTATTTTCTTTATTCAGTTGTATTGATCCAGGATAGCTAGGGGTCATGTCCCGACTACCTATGGTCAATATTAGTAGAGGCTTCATAGAAAATCAGTAGAGCTAATATAGTTGATTTCAGTTTTGTTTTGTATAACCAGAGTTGTAATCATTTTAATAGTTTAGTTTTGAATATGTTCAGCTAAATATATTTTTTCTGCTTATTTCTTTTAGATTTATGTATTTTATCCAGTTTCTCACAAGTTATGCCAACACAAGGGTTAGCTTGGGATCACTTGTGGTCCTAAACATTGTGTGATGTCCATGGGTAGTCTCAGGGCATTACAGGGGATGATTGGCATGGTTCATAGTTCATTTTGCTATGATTTATGTGATATTGGGGTTTTTGGTGGCTTGAGAATCCTTATAATTGACTTCGGTCAACATTTATTGATATATGCATTGGATAACAAAATAGACTGTACCAACAGATTTGGAGCATGAATTTTAGGGTGGTAACATTATTGGTATGGTTTTATGGCTTTATATCTCATTTCGACCCTTAGTTGGGAAAGTTGTGAAATTGGATTTTGGTGGTCAACTTTGTGAAAATGATATTTTTTTTATATCTCTACTGAGTCTGTCACATCAAATTTTATAGGGTAGCACAGTTTGTTTGCATTTTTGGGATTCTGAATGAATCTTGTGGGGCTCGTGGAGACTTGGAATCCAACTGGTGCACCTCAGCTAGTGTAGCTGCTAAAGCCCCAGTTTGGCCACTTTAGTTGCTAGAATAAAGGTTCCATATGGTCTCTTTATAGGACAACTGCCCTGGGAGAAAGGGAGCGTTAGAGGCCCTTGTCCACTTTAGCATACTGTCCCTGTTGGCAAATACTGCTAAAGCGGTAATAGACTTTTTCTCATTTCCTTATTTTGTTCACTATTTTATAGACTTTGAGCTTAGGTTTTCACAATTTTGAGAAACTCCTTCCATTTGTAAGCTTAGGTAAGCTCTTAAACACCTGTTTCAATTACTTTTCTCCAATTTATCATTTAATTCTTGTTTGAACGCGGATTTCGAAGTAGGGAATTGGAGATTTTGGCTTGAAGGGCTTGAAAATTATATTTCTTTGATTTAAACCTTGATTTCAATCCATTTTCAGTGGCATAAGTTTATAATTTTATAATTATTACTTTTCTCTCAATTTCACCTTCAAAATAATGCGAATTCTTGATTTTCAAAATTGATTTTGGGGTTTTTGTCGATAATCTTGAAAATGGTTTTTCATGGATTTGAACCTTGTTTTTAACTCATTTTCACTTGGTTTTTATGCTGTAGACTCCTATGAGTATGGGGAACATGTTCCAAATATAAAATTTATAATTTTACCCTTCTTTCTCAAAAATCCATTTTGGGGGTCCGTTTTGACCCTGACTCAAAAATAGGTGATATGGGTATCGTTGGCATTATATTGATTCCTAGATTTTGTACATATATGTTTTTGTTGATTCTGATTCCATTCATGAGGGAAAAGCTTTGAATTAAAGTTGTTTTTGGACCCTTTTATGACATTTGAGGGAGGTTATGACTTAACTTTCTCAGACTAGGTTGGGTAGTTAGTATTGATACAAAATCATATTAAGAGTATGGGAACTAATCATGAAAATGGATATAATTTTGTGTTGTCACAATCTAATTTCTCAATTCATGATGGGCCCACCATAACCTACCAATATGCAAGAAAATCCCCATAATCCAGAATAGCTAATAACGGACTACCTAAATATATATAGAAGAGAATGTGGAATAGATGAAATAAAAGAATCAAATATATAATAAATTTCAAAAACCTGGTGGTATCGGCACAAAAGCTGCTAATTATAAAAGAGTACAAAGTGAAGTACAAATCAATACAGTGATATAACTTATCTTGAATACAACATAGAGACTAGTCTAATATAGAAGAGAGAGAGAAGTAATACTCCAAATATCAGGAGCTTACTCTAAGTCTCCAAACCATGGTTGCTCTGCCCTGATGCCTATATCAACAAAGATAACCCGTATTATGATTTGCATGTTGCAGAAATGTAGTATGAGTTCCAAACAAATGGTACTTGGTAGGCAAGTACCAACTAAGCTCCAAAGATAAAGCATATATATATATATATAACATATAAATATAATGGAAACTACACCCAATGTTGAGCAAATACAAAATAGCAAATGAGATAATAAGGATAGCCTATCCTATTCATGTCTAATAGACTAACATAATAAGGCTAAGAAAGTATCGATGATGAATTATCCTATTCCAGTCATACTGAGAAATCTCAACACTGTACCATATATCCCTAGCTAATATACAAATAAAGGATGAAGGAAGATTATATATAAATATACAAGGCCAAGGAATTAATATACAATATGAACAAATGAAGGAAGGGATATACGGTAGCACCATAGAAACATATAGCTAGATATTCATATATATAGGTGTAAGGTCAACTTGAAGCACAAAACCTAGATCACAATATCTTTATTTAAGACCTCATTATAACCCTATAAGGATTTAGTGCTAACAACTCTGGATTTCTAATCCCTTTAGTCTCATCATGAATTAATCGTCCATAATAATGAATTCATACTATAGAAGAGGCCAAAATCATACCTTAAATCTCAATAATAAATCAATGTCCACTCTGTAATAAGCTAGACATAACAATGATCATAATAATGATAATAACAATATCAATAATAATGTGAGTAAATGGCTATTTTGGAAAACTAAATACCTAGCCAAGCCTATGTATACCCCCATCACCCCAGGCTAGAAAGGTTCAATCAGCATACAATAATACAAGGCATAGTCATTACCCATATCTATGCAACCCTTCCATACGAGCTGATAGATATAGACGTATACTAGTGATAGGCAATGCGCATACAAGTATGAATGCAACAAAATCCATAATAACATAATGCCAATTTCATAACCACCATCATCATAACCATCATAATCATAATTATCCTCCATATATAAATATATAAATGCCATACATAGGTATAGCGGGACTCAAATCAGTAGATATACACGTAGTCACATCAGGTAATCATCTTCCAACCTTTTTGGGTATCAAAATCATCATTACAACATCCTTTGACCTTGCCATGTATCAATATAATCATCACAATATCCTTCGTCCTTGCTTGGTATCAATATCATCATCATAGTTTCCTCCGGTCTTGCCGGGTATATATATGCATATCATATTAACCATCAATGCATATATATATTAGGTACACAGATTCAAGTTGTGGCTAAGAGAGTGTAAAATCCACAAGTCCATTGCCTAAAATAAACTTTGAGACTAAATCATTACAATAGTGTAGAAAGGGTTCAAATATCTCACAACTAGAGTAATTAATAGTTTCAAATCAAGGACCGGAATCCATCTAGGTAAATTATATAAAACATCATTATTTGCCTCTTTTAGGTACATTAATTAACCATTTAGTTAGGTAGTTATTATTGTAAAGAAATCTGTTTTTTAAGATAAAAACTGGGTTTTAATCTCTTTTTTAGAAAGAATAGTCATAAGATCACAGTTTAATTAGAACCACATCATTTATAGATATAATGATCATTAATATACCAAATCTATACATGCCATCTCCAGTATCAAAATCAATGAAATCATAAGCATCGTACTGTATCTTCTTCCATCCCATACCGAAGAGATATGCATATATTATATACATATTTTCATAAACTACAACAGTATCCCTTATAAGGATAAACACTTCTCAGATATCCAAAAAATATCATAACATGGATTTTGGCCCAATAATGTGTATGTAATTGTCACGAACCGAGGCTATCCCTTAGCCGTGACAATGGTGCTTACAGTCACAAGTGACTACAAGCTAACCCATGAGATGGTATCTGTTGTGAGCACTGAATATAATGACACTGATATAACATATGCAGAAGATAAGCTAATAAACAATTGAAAACTAAAATACTGAATAATGTAATATTATCAATTCTGATAAACTGATAATAGCTAAAAGTAACTGATTAACTGTCTGACTATTTGTCTGAATAGCCTCTAACTGACTGAGGATTTGATGGGACAAGCCCTCAACTAACTCTGTCTGACCGAATATAAAGAACGACTGAAATAAATTGAATAAGCAATCATGTCCTCGATAGATGAGGACTCACCACTACTGCTGCTATGTAACACTAGTTGTCTAACTGCGATTGCGAAACTGACCCTCCAAACCAATAATATAATTCATCATAGCACAGAAAAGATTATGCGGTCAGTACTCTGAATGTACTGGTATATGAGATAAGGTCTGGCTGAAATACATGGGGTGCTGGCACATGAGATAAGGACTAACTGGTCAAACATGAAATAACTAAGCATGAATTCATGGAAACTGTGATATCTGAGAATACAAGCATATACATATTTCTGACATAAATAGTAATCTGAAAGACTGAAATTTATATGATTAAATAACTATAAATCTGTATGCTTTGGTTAAGAAAACCTAAACTGAATATACACGGAGTACTATACTGAAACTGTGGGAGGTATCATCGAACCGACATGCCCCAATTTAAGCTAATTGGGGTCTAATATGTAACCCCGATTGGAATAGTGTCAGTACTGTGCAACGGGTAATAACAGTGGTTGTGTGGATCCACTAAAATGGTGTCCTGAAGGACTAATGGTTCACCCTCAACCAGAAGGTGCTCTAATGAGTTATGTGTCACCCTGAACTGGCAGGTAAACACTTTGTCAACCCTGAACTGGCAGGTAGACATCTCTAACCTACGCTGGCTATATAGTTCTGGAACTTGAGGGTTGCTACTAAGGGTCACACCCTCTACTGATAGGTGACCCCCATCCCTGGGTTCACTTGGTGCTAAATCCTACTTCCAACTAAACTGATGCTGGAACTAAAAATATACTGAGTTTAACTGAACATGATTTCATGACTGATAGTGCTCATTATGATCATAATAATTGAATAGATAGGAATAAACATGGTTTAATAGAATCATACTTGAAAATCTAAAAATCAGGTAAAATATGTAGGTGTCGGGTATTCATAATGCACCAACACTGAATGATCACTAAATGAATAACAAGCTTAGAAACTATAGTAAAGAATCATGGTTCAAAACCCATGAGCATAGACATTCCATCAAACATGTGGGGATCATGAATTTAAACATAGGAATGTTTTAAATAGGGGAAACAACATGATTACATAACAAAAATCATAAAGTTGGGGATTTAATATGGAATCCACTTGAATAAAATATGGGAAACTCAAATTCATAGCATGAGGAATTCAAAATCTTGCATGGAATCATACATGAGACTGAATTAAATTAAAATCACCATAAAAACATGAATTAAACCCATCTTAATCAATATAAAATACCATAATAATAGACAAATTCATTCTTTAATTGAAAAGAGGGTTTTTAGGCTCCATGGGTGAAAGGAACCCATGAATGAACACCCCACATACCTTAGAATTTTAAACTGAAAGAGAAACACCAATCTTGATGATTTTTTAAAGGTTCTTGAACTTAGGAAACTTGAATTCTTGATTTCTTGGGGATGAAGGAATTGAATTTATATTTTTAGGGAAAGGGAACGACTTTATTAGGAGGAAAATTAGAGAAGAAAGGAAAAATTATACCTTAACTGATGCCCAAGTCATGATATGAACGATTGGGTTGAGGGGAAAAAACACAATTTCTCCTCAACCATTTAAATTTGTGATTGGATGTAACAACATCACCGCAACACGGTCTAATCACAGCCATTGAATTCTCTTATAGTGATGTAGTGAACATGAGTTTGGGACTATTGTCACGCTGCGGCCTTATCATGGTGACCCTCTAGTTTTGTGATCCAAACATGCCCCAAACCTTGTTTGAAAAATCCCAAACTTCTCTGAGCCATACCTCTTAGATCCTTGAACATGACTTACTTAAACACCAACCCCTCGGGCTCGAGAAGACCAAATTAAAAATCCTCAAAGTTTAGGGGTCTTAAAAATGACTAAGTTCCAAACACTTAGTGAAATTGTCAGGCCTTAAGCCCCTTATGCATGAAACTATGAGCTTAATCGAACTAGATTAGTACAGGGTATTACAATATCTCCCCCTTAAGAACATTCGTCCTTAAATGAGACTAGTTAAACTGAGACTACTGTACTAAGGCAACTAAGATCACATACTGAACATGCATGACTGGGGACATGGATACAAAACTGTGTCTGAAACATGATACATGAACTGAACTGATTTTGTGAATGCATAAAATGACATGAGATTGATTATATAGCAAGAACTAAGAATAGGAAAGAGTCAATCTAAGGAAAACTGTTACCTCAAGCTAATTCTGAGTTTGTGGAAAAATAATGAGGGTACTTGATACACATATCTGCTTTTGCCTCGCAAGTCGCTCCCTCAATGGACTAATTCTACCATAAAACTTTAACCAAGGGAACTTCTTTGTTCCTTAGTCTATGAATCTGATGATCAAGGATCTCAACTGGGACGTCATCGAAAGAAAGGTTATCCTGAACACCTATACTTTCTAAAGGAATAACAACAGTTGAATCGGAAATGCATTTCTTTAATAAAGATACATGAAATACCGGGTGCATTTATGCCAAATCTATAGACAACTCTAGCTCATAAGCTACCTTTCCAAAATAGTTCAAGATTCTATAAGGACCAATATATCAAGGACTAAGCTTCCCCTTATTTCCAAATCTCTTCACTCCCTTCATGGGTGATATTTTCAAGCAGACTAAGTCACCAACATCACACTCAAGGTCTCTTCTCCTTACATCAGCATAAGATTTCGGATGGTTTTGGGCCATCTTTAGCCTCTCCCTAATCAACTGAACTTTCTTCATTGTGCCAAACACTTAATCTGGCCCTATCAAAGTAGCCTCACCTATTTTAAACCAACCAATAGAATACCTATATCTCCTCCCATAGAGAGCATCAAATAGAGCTATCTGAATACTAGAGTAATAGCTGTTATTATAATCAAACTCAATCAAAGGTAAATGGTCATCCCAACTACCTTTAAAATCAATAACACATTCTCTCAACATATCTTCTAAGGTATAAATGGTCCTCTGTACCTAACCATCTTCTTGAGAATGAAAAGCTGTACTGATATGAAATTGGGTACCAAGACTTTTGAAAAGCCTTCCAAAAGTAAGAGGTAAACTGAGTACCTCTATCTAAAATAATAGACAAAGAAACTCAATTCAACTTAACCAACTCTTTGATATAAAGCCTGGCATAATCCTTAGCTGAGTAGGAAGTATGAACTGGAGAGAAATGAGTTGATTTGTTCATTCTTCCACAGTAACCCTTATCGAATCATGTTACGAGTACGAGGCAAACCTGTCACAAAATCCATGTTCACCACTTCTGACTTCCAAGTGGGATGCTGAACTCCTGCAATGCACCACTAGGCCTCTTGTGCTCAACTTTAACCTGTTGATAATTTGAACACTTAGCCATAAACTCTTGAATATCCTTATTCATACCATTCCACCAATAGATTTCCCATAAGTCATGGTACATCTTGGTAGCTCTTGGATGAATAGTATATCATGAACTATGTCCTTCTACTAAAATTCACTACCTTAAATCATCAACATATGTAACACATAACCTTTCCTGACAACGCAACACACCATCTCCCTCTTGGGAGAAAACCTCTACTTTCTGATCTCTAACTGCTTTCTTCAGCCTAACCAAACTGGGATCCCTATCTTGCTTCTCCTTTACTTTGGCAACCAAAAATGATTCTAAACCCATATGCTACCCTCGATTGAATCAACTAATCAAACACCTAACCTAGCAAGCTGATGAACCTACCATAGATAATCTACTTAGGGAATCTGCCACTACATTGGCCTTGCCTAGATAAAACAAAACACTTATGTCATAATGTCTTAACAACTCTAGCCACCTTCTCTGTCGAAGATTCAAGTTTTTCTGCCAGAACACATACTATAAACTTTTGTGATCTATGAAAACATCAACATGAACCCCATAAAGATAGTGCCTCCAAATTTTCAAGGCAAAAATAATTGCTGCCAGCTCAAGATAATGGGTAAGATAATTCTTTTCATGGGGTTTAAGCTATCTAGAGGCATAGGATATGACCTTACATCCCTGCATCAATACACAACCAAGACCAACTCTGAAAGCATCACAATAAACTACAAACCCATCCGAACCATTTGGCAAAGTCAATATTGGGGGTAAAATGAGTCGAGTCTTTAACTCCTAAAAACTCTTCTCGCAAGAATCTGACCACTAAAATTTGACATTTTTCTGAGTCAATCGAGACATGGGGGATTCAATAGAATAAAACCCTTCAACAATTCATCTATAATAGCAACACAAACCTAAGAAACTTTTGATATCTGATGGAGAAATAGATCTGGGATAGTTTCTCACTACTTCGACTATATTAGGAGAACTCTCCTAATATTGCCTGGTATGTAGGGTATATAACCTATTCTATTGCTGCCCACTGGTTGTTCTGGAAGTGAAACCCTGTTGAGTCAGGCAATTTACGAGAACTGGAGGATGGTTGTACTAACCCTGATGACTAACCTTTGGTCAATCTTTCACTCTGTAGCCTAGCTTGCCACATCCAAAATACACATCACTTCCAAATCAATACACACCTTGATGATACCTACCATATTTCCCCACAGAGCGAATTAGTACGACTACTGTTCACACTACCCTGGGACTTAGATCCTCTCGCCCTATCCCAATTATCCTACCTGAACTTAGGCACTAGCACACTAGCTGAAGATGAAGCTAGGGCTGAGAACTTCTGATGAAACTAAGAATGGTTACCACTTTCTGACCTTAGCTGAGAAAAGTTAAAACTACCTATTATGGCCATTGTATTCTCTCTCTTTTTATCCTTAAGCTTCTCTTCCTCAATCTGCTAAGCGTGAACGATAATTCTAGATAAGTCCATCTCCTAATCAACATAGCAGTCCTACACTTCTTAACCACACTATCAGCTACATCAGACATGAACTTACTAATTTTAGACCTATTTTTTGCAACCATATTAGAAGCATACCTCACCAACTGAGAAAATTAAGTGAACATTCCTTCACACTCATGTTGCGCTGATACAAATTAATAAGCTCCTGAATTATAGCTCACTCAAATCTAACGGGAAGAACCTATCTAGTAAAGTCGTGGCAAATTTCTTCTACTCAACAAGCCCTGTATCAACACCATGGTCCTTCTTTCACTGCTTAAACTAGGCGTGAGCTATATTCTGTAACTAATATGCAGCTAAAACTTTACTCTTACTCAAAATGATGTGCATAATATTTGTCACCTTCTAAACCATATTGAGAAACTCCTATAGATCTTCTTCAGACTTGGATCCCAAAAACAAAAGGTGATTCATTCAGGTGAAATCCCGAATCCTAATTGCAGCTGTATTTGACACTTGATTAGCTAGGGAAATAGCTTGCTGATTATTCTGAGAAGCTACCAAATGAGCAAAGGTAGTGAAAGCATCTCTAAACTTGGCATGATAGACATGTTTATTTAGAAGATCTTCCTAAATGGGCGAAGGTGTGGGCCAGTCCCTATTCCTTCTTTCGTTATTTATTTTGGAAGGCATACTCTAAAAACGAAATAAATTATGAGTTAGTAAGTGAGTTTAAATAGAACTCATACTTATTCACACTACATGAATACTGAAAGAAGGTAAACTTTTCCTAAAATGTCTCATATCCTTTTGTCCATAAGTGTGGCATAATTTACACCTATGTACAAGACACTACTCAACACGGCTTTCAGATACATTAGGATACTATAAAACCTTTGGCTCTTATACCAAGTTTTGTCACAACCTGGGGCTACCCCCTAGCAATAACAATGATTCTTATGGTCATAAGTGACCACAAGCTAACCCATGAGTCGGTACCTGCTATGACCACTAAATAAAATGGTACTGATATAACTGTAATACTCTGTATTTCCCTAGCATAAATTAACTCTTAGTATGTGAGTATCCATGCATAAAATTTTTTAAATACTTATTATTTCTCAATTAATAGCCCACCAAGTTATGGGAAATTGAACTAGATTTCCAATAATATAAGCTTTTCCTTGATTCAATAACCGAGTAAAAAGTTATGGTAATTTTAAGTTTCAGTCATAAAATACCATGATTTAGGCATGTAAAGCATCGTAGAAAAGTGTAAGATAACAATTGTCAAATTCTATTAAGACTCCACGATTCCACCGCATCATGGTGATTTCCCATCTCATAATTTTCCCTTTCTAGTGAAGCTCCACGATCATGGCACATCATGGAGGAGTCCTATTTCACATTTGGCAATTTCCAATGAGCCTTCGCGATAATGGCGCATCACAGAGGTGGAAAAAATGGCATTCCAAAGGCTTACTGTGATTGCTCTATGTCACAGTGATTTTCTAGGTCCCAATTGGCATTTTCTAGTAGGCCACTACAATCTTGGTGCATTATGCCAAGGGCAAAAATTGGAATTTCTAGCTTTCAATTCTCAATTTTTAAATTATTTTAAAAGTATTTGGGTCTTTCCCCTTGACTCTAATCAACCTAAAATACGATATTTACTCCCTAAGTGACCCAAATAATCATCATTTATTCAATTCCTCTCAAAATTAAAGAACCCCTTCTCAAGAACAAGAAACCCTAGCTCTCAAATTCAAGGTCAAATCTCAAGAACTCACCATCAATACACCTAACTTCCTTAACCCAGGTATGTTAGATGTTCATCCATTGGTTCCTTTCACCCATGGAGTCTAAGTATCTAATTTAAATTGCAAAATTATGATCTTTTCAAGTTATCTTGATTTTAAATTATGATTAAACCATGAATTTCCATGAATCTTGTTCTATATCATGTTTTAGCAAAATTGATGTCTATTACTACACTCCATATGTTTTAATATTGTTGTCCACTGATTTAATTCATGATTTGTGATAATGGTATTGAAGGTTTGCTTTACTGCAAGTTTTAAACTAATTCTCATGCTCTACATACACCATGCATATCAAGCGTTTGATAAAATGCTTACAAGAGTGAATATTTAAAAAAAGCCTTCATGCGATGTCCTCAAAGCTTTATTGTTGTTTTACTATTATTGCTTTTGAGTCCTGGGGGTATTAAATGCCTGAAAATCATAGTTTTTGACTTAGTCTCATCTCAATATCTGCAGAATAACTTCAGAATACATCATAAGCATTATTAGATCAGTCAGTTAAACTCACAAATTGTCAGTAACTTAGTGTAATTCAGTTAGGAGTAGGATTTAGCACCGAGCGAGTGTAGGAATGGTGGCTTCCATGTTAGATAGGCAGAGTCGTCACTAGTAGTCCCTATACTCTAGAACTACATAGCCAGCATAGGATATAAGAGGTCACCCGTCAGTATAGGCTTGACTATCTCGCAGAGGTCACCCATCAGATTAGGCTTGACATCCTTAGTCCTTTGAGACAACACAATATATTAGTTTAGTAGATCCACACAGCCAGCATTAGTACCTATGGCACGGTACTAACACCCTTCCAACTGCGGTTGTAGGTTAGACCCCAATTAGCTTAGATTGGGGTATATCAATTAGATGGTACCTCCCATAGTCTCAGTTTAGTTATTCAGTTTTAGTTATTTGACCATGGAATATATATATTAGTGATTCAGTATCAAATTTTATTCTTTACAGACTATAAAAAGAATATGTTGTATGTGTGGTCATGCATTTTTAGTATTTATAGACTATCATGCATACTTAATATTTATTGATTTTACTTATTCCCATGTATCTGTTGATTTCATGCGCTCTAGTTAGTACTTCATGTCTTGTATATACATTAAGATGGTTATTATTCCTTTTCATGAAACCATGCATATTATCCTACCTCATTTAGCATACCTGTACATTCAAAGTACTGATCGCATATTCTTTCTTTAAGCTATAATGTATTATATCATAGATTCAGACATCTAATTCCCAAATCGCTAATAGTCTTCTCAGATCCTCAGCAGTAGCAGTGGTGAGTCCTCATATTCTGAGGATAGATTACTTTATTTCATATTTTAAGTCTAGTAATTAGTGAAGTTAGTTGGGGCTTGTCCCATCAACTCACAATTAGTTAGTTTACAGGCTTTTAGACACCATAGTTAGTTATTTAATATTTAGACTTCAGTTGACATGACAGTTAGTTATTCAGTTTATCAGTAGCTTATCAAATTCAGATAGTTGTTTTCTAGTTTTATGATTTAGTCTTGATTTCAAATTTTAAAACCTTTTGGTTTATCAGTTATTTTTCCATATTTATGATTATGTTAGTTAGAGCTCACAGCAGGTACCGGCTCATGGTTTAGCTTGTGATCTCTAAGAACCATAAGCATCGTGTGACGCCCAGGGTGTACTCTCAGGGCATTAAAAACTTGGTATCAGAGACTAAGGTTTTAAAGAGTCCTAGAAAGTCTAAAATTTGCATCAAGTAGAGTTTTGTGCATGGGTGTGTAATGTGTCACACGTATGGGCAAGAGGCTACAAGGCATTTAGGAAAAGTTTCCCTTTTTTTAGTATTTATGTCATGCGAGTGAGCATGAGCTCAAGTTAAATTCTCAGTCTAATCCATTTCTTCCGTCTGTTTATAGAACTGCCTCCCAAATAAATTAACAAAAGAAGAGCAGGAAACCAGCCAGCACCTCTGCTTGTCTAGGTAGATCCTCTAGACGAGCATGTATCTTACGTAGAATTTAGGGTTGTATTCACCACTCTCGCCAATTCCATAGTAGCACTGAATGAACGGCCAACTGCTATTCAGGCTTACCTAGTGGCCAATACTACTGCAGCCAGGATTTGGGATTTCACCAAAACGTATCTTCCTTCCTTCACGGGATCCAAGTCTGAAAAGAATCCATAGGAATTCTTAGATATGGTCCAAAAGGTAATGGATATTATGGGGGTAACATATAGTGAGAGTGCTGAGTTGGTTACATATTAATTACAGAATATAGCCCATGCATAGTTTAAGTAGTGGAAGGTTGATAGGGCTATTGATGCAGGGCCTGTAGAATGGGAAGAGTTTGCCATAACTTTCTTAGACAAATTCTTCCCATTGGTTTTAAGGGAGACCAAGGTGTTAGAATTTATTAACTTGAGGTAGGGAAACATGAGAATAAAGGAGCATTCCCTCAAGTTCACTCAGTTAGATAGATATGCTCCTTATGTAGTAGCTGACAACAAGTCCAAGATGTGTAAGTTTGTTTCTAGATTATCCAACAGTGTGGTCAAGGAGTGTAGGACCATAATGCTGATTAGGGAGATGGAATTATCTAGGTTGATAGTGCATGCTCAACAGATAGAGGAGAAGAAGATTAAGGAGACAGAGAGGGAATAAGAGGGATAGAATGGGTAGTTTTAATTTCAATTAGCCAAGGTTAGAAGGTGATAATCAGCCTCAGTTTCATTAGAGTACTTTAACCCTAGCACCCTCGTTAGCTAGTGCCTCTATACCCAAATTCAAAAATAATAATTAGGATAGGGCAGCAGGCTCTAAGTCCCAAGGTAGTATTAACAATGCTCATATGAACCCTCTATGATAGAAATATGGCAGACACCATCAGGGTGAGTGTAGAGTTGTCAGTGATGTGTGCTTCAGATGTGGTAATCCAGTCCATCAGAATCAAGAGTGTCAGGTAGTTACTCAAAAAGGTAGGGAGTTGCACCAACACGGCCAGTCCAATCATTTGTCAGTTCTAGCCAGTCGCTCAACTCAGCAGGGTGCCGCTTCTAGTGCTACCAGCGGTCGGTGTCCAAACAGATTATATACTCTTCAGTCCCGCCAAGATCAGGAAAATTTGCTTGACATAGTTACTGGTATGTTGCAAGTCTTTCACTTACATGTTTATGACTTACTAGACCCCAGAGCTTCCCTTTCTTTTGTAACTCCATATATAGCCATCAACTTTTAACTCAGTCCCAAAACTTTTGCAGAGCCCTTTCAAGTGTCTACCCAAGTAGGTATTTCCATTGTAGCCAGGTAGGTTTACAGGAACTATCTGGTCACAATATCTCAGAAAGTTACTTCAGTTGATCTCGTGGAGTAGAGATGATGGACTTTGAAGTTATTTTTGGCATAGATTAGCTCTACTCATGCTATGCCTCAATTGATTGTAGAAATAGAATAGTTCATTTTTAGTTCCCAATGAACCAGTCCTTGAATGGAGGGGTAGTACTACAGCTCTCAGGGGTCATCTTATTTTGTACCTTAGAACAAGAAAAATGATATCCAAGGAATGTGTCTATCATCTTGTTTGAGTCAAAGACTAATTCAGAGACTCCAACCTTTGAGTCAATTTTTGTAGTTAGGGAATTCCCATATGTGTTCCCAAAATATCTCCTCGGAGTTCCTCCTGAAAGGGAAATCGACTTTGGAATAAAACTTCTCCTAGACACTTGGCCTACCTTTATTCCACCATACAGGATGGCTCCAGCCAAACTCAGGGAACTAAAAAAACAGTTGAAGGATCTCCTATACAAGGGATTCAATAGGCCCAGCATCACCTTGTAGGCGCACCAGTTCTATTCATGTGTAAGAAAGATGGTTCCCTCAGAATGTGTAATGATTATCGTCAATTAAACAAAGTCACCATCAAGAATAAATATCCACTTCCTAGAATCAATGACTTATTTGACCAACTTCAGGGTGCCAGCTACTTCTCTAAGATAGACCTCAGATCAGGCAATCATTAGCTCAGAGTTAGAGAATGTGACATTTTAAAAATAGCTTTCCGAACCCGGTATGGTCAGTTTAAATTTCTAGTCATATCATTTGGTCTTACAAATGCCCCAGCAGCTTTCATAGACTTAATGAATCACGTATTCAAGCAGTGCTTGTACATGTTCATCATAGTCTTTATCAACTACATTCTTGTCTATTCCCATACCGAAAATGATTATGCAGACCACCTCAAAATAGTAGTTCAGACTCTCATAACTCATCAGTTGTTCGCCAAATTCAGTAAGTGCAAATTTTGTATAAGGTCAGTAGCATTCCTTAGTGATATTATTTCTAATGATGGCATTAGAGTTAATTCTCCAAAGACCAAAGCGGTAAAAAACATGCCTAGACCCATCTCTCCATCAAATATTAGGAGTTTCTTAGATTTAGCTAGCTATTACCATCGGTTTATTGAAGGTTTTTCATCTATTACATCCCCTATGTCCAGATTAACTTAGAAAAAAGTCAAGTTTCAGCGGTCAGATTCTTGCGAGAAGAGTTTTTAGGAGTTGAAGACTCAACTCACCTCAGCCCCAATTTTGACTTTACCAAATGATTCAGATGGGTTTGTTATGTACTATGAGGAATCCAGAGTAGGTTTGGGTTGTGTCCTTATGTAGAGAGGTAAGGTCATAGCCTATGACTCTAGACAGCTTAATCCCCACGAGAAGAATTATCTGACTCATGATCTCAAGTTAGCAGCTATAGTGTTTGGCTTAAAGATTTGGAGGCATTACTTGTATGGGGTGCATGTTGATATGTTCACGGATCCCAAGAGTTTGCAGTATGTATTCTCTTATAAAGATTTAAATTTATATTGGAGAAGGTGGTTAGAGTTATTGAAAGATTATGACATGAGTGTTCTGTATCATCCGAGCAAGGCCAATATAGTGGCGATGCTCTCAGTAGACTGTCAAAGGGTAGTGTTGCTCATGTAAGGATAGTGAGAAGAAATTAGCCAAGGAAGTTCATCAGCTTGCCCGACTAGGTGTCCGATTATTCGATTCAACAGAAGGTAGTGTATGGGTGCAAAGTAGTTCAGAATCATCTTTAATTTCTAAAGTGATGGAAAAGCAGGATAGAGATCCTAGTCTAGTTAAGTTGAAAGAATCAATCAGAGATTAGAAAGTGGAGGTTTTATCCAAGGGGGAGATAGTGTGATACATTATCAGGGTCGGCTATATGTGCCCGATATAGATGATTTAAGGCAACGAATTCTTGCAGAAGAGCATAGTGCATGTTAGTCGATTAATATAGGGGCCACTAAGATGTAACGTGATTTACAGGAGATCTATAAGTGGAGTGGGATAAAGAGAGATATTGTAGAGTTCATAGCTAAATTCTCTACATAGCAGCAGGTTAAGATTGAGCACCAGAGGCCAAGTGGGTCCATGTAGGAGTTCAGTATTCTCACTTGGAAGTGGGAGGAAGTGAACATGGATTTTGTGATAGTTTTGCCTCGTACCCATCATCAGTATGATTCTATTTGGGTTAACATAGATAGGGTGACTAAATCAGCTCATTTCTTGCCCGTCTATATCTCTAATTTAGCCGAGGACTATACCAAACTCTATCTCAGAGAGTTGGTTTGGTTTCATGGTGTTCCATTATCCATCATATCAAATAGAGGTACCCAGATGACCAGTCATTTCTAGAAAGCATTCCAAAAGGTTCTTAGTACCCAAGTCCACCTCAGTACAACCTTCCACCCTCAGACAGACAGTCAAACAGAAAGGACCATTCAGACTCTTGAGGATATGTTGGGATGACCACTTGTCTTTGATTGATTTTACATATAATATTAGCTATTATTCCATTATCCAGATGTCTCCGTTTAAGGCTTTTTATGGTAGGAGATGTAGATCTCCAATTGGTTGGTTTAAAGTAGGTGAGGCCACGGTAGTAGGGCCTGACTTGGTCTTTGATGAATTAGAAAAGGTTTAGTTGATCATAGAAATACTTAGGGAAGCCTAGAAAAGACAAAAAATTGTATGCAGATATAAGGAGAAAGTATCTCGAGTTTGAGGTCGGTAATTTTGTGTACTTACAAATCTCTCCCATGAAGGGAGTGAAGAGGTTTGGCAAGAAAGGGAAACTCAGTCCTTGATATATCAGTCCTTACATGATTCTCAGTCATTTTGGAAAGGTAGCTTATGAGCTTGAGTTACCTTTAGATCTAGGATTAATACACCACATATTCTACATCTCCTTGCTAAATAAATGGATTGGATACCCAGTGGTCATAGTTCCTTTAGAGGCCGTAAACATTCAAAATGATCTTTCCTTGCTAAATAAATGCATCAGATATGCATGTTTAGTGTGTAATCTCAGATTATCAATTTTCTTTGCTTAACCAGTCTCATTCGAGGATGAATGATCCTAAGGGGGAGATATTATAATACCCCTTATTTCCTTAGCATAAATTTAATCTTAGTATGTGAGTATCTGTACATAAAATTTTCAAATACTCATTATTCTCAGTAAATATCCAACCAAGTTATGGGAAATTGAACTAGATTTCTAATGATATAAGATTCACCTTAAACTGATAACCGAGTAAGAAACTATGGCAATTTTAAGTTTCAATCGTATAATATCGTGATTTGGGCCCATAAAGCATCGCCAAGAAGTGTAAAATCACAATTGTCAAATTTCAATGAGACTCCGAAATTCCACCACATCACGGTGATATCCCATCTCACAATTTTCCCTTTCTAATAAAACTCCGCAATCATGGCGCGTCTCGGAGGAGTCCCATTTCATATTTGGCAATTTCCAGTGAGCCTCTGTTATAATGGTGCTTTGCGGAGGTGGCAAAAATGGCATTCCAATGGCTTACTGTGATAGCTTCACATCACGTTGATTATTCATGTCCCAATTGGCAGTTTTAAGTAGGCCACCGTGATGTTGGCGCGTCGCGCTAGAGGTAAAAATCAGAATTTCTAGCTTTCAGTTCTGAGTTTTTAAATTCCTTTAAGGGTATTGGAGTCTTTTCCCATGACTCTAATTAGCCTAAAACATGATATTTACTCTTTAAGTGATCCAAATATTCATCATTTATTCAATTTCTCTTAAAATTGAAGATTCCCTTCTCAAGAACAAGAAACCCTAGCTCTCAAATTCAAGGAAAAATCTCAAGAACTCACCATCAATTCTCCCAACTTCATTAACCCAGGTATGTTAAGTATTTATCCATGGGTTCCTTTCACCCATGGAGTCCAAGTATCCAATTTAAATTGCAAAATTATGATCTTCTCAAGTTATCTTGATTTTTAATTATGATTAAACCATGAATTTCCATGAATCTTGTTCTATATCATGTTTTAGTGAAATTGATGTCTGTTACTACACTCCATATGTTTGAATATTATTGTTCATTGATTTAATTCATGATTTGTGATAATGGTATTGAAGGTTTGCTTTACTAAAAGCTTTAAACTATTTCCCATGCTCTACATACACCATGCATATCAAGCGTTTGATAAAATGTTTACAAGAATGAAAATTTAATAAAAGCCTTCATGCTATGTCCTCCAAGATTTAGTGTCGTTTTACTATTATTGGTTTTGAGTCCTGGGGGTATTAAATACCCAAAAAATCATAGTTGTTTACTTGGTTTCGTCTCAGTATCTTCAGAATACATCATGAGAATTGCTAGATCAGTCAGTTAAACTCAGAAATAATTAGTAACTCAGTGTGATTAAGTTGGGAGTAGGATTTAGCATCGAGTGAGTGTAGGGATGGCGACTTCCCCATCAGATAGGCAGAGTCATTAGTAGCAGTCCCTATACTCCAAAACTACATAGCTAGCATAGAATATGAGAATTCACCCATCAGTATAGGCTTAATTATCTCGCAGGGGTCACCCATCAGATTAGGCTTGACACCCTTAGTCCTTCGGGAAAACACAGTATAGCAGTTTAGTGGATCCACTCAGCTAGCGTTAGTACCCGTGGCATGATACTAACACCCTTCTAATTGGGATTAAAGGTTGGACCCCAATTAGCTCAAATTGAGGCATGTCAGTTAGATGATACCTCCCACAGTCTCTGTCAAAGTCTTAGTTCAGTTATTTGACCATGGCATACAGATATCACTAATTCTATATCATATTTTAGTATTTATAGACTATAATCAAAATATGTTGTATGCTTGGCCATGCATTTTCAGTATTTATAGCCTTTCATGCTTACTCAGTATTTATAGATTTCACTTATTCCCATGTATCTACAGATTTCATGCGCTCTAGTTAGTACTTCATGTCTTGTATATGTATTCAGACGGTTATTATTCCTGTTCATAAACCATGCATATTAATCTACCTCATTTACCATACCGGTACATTCAAAGTACTGATCCCATACTCTTTCTTTGCACTATGATGTATTATATCATAGGTTTAGATGTCTAGTTCCCATATTACTAATACTCTTCTCTGATCCTCAGCAGTAGCAGTCGTGAGTCCTCATATTCCGAGGAAAGATTACTTCATTTCATGTTTTCAGTCTAGTAGTTAGTAGAGTTAGTTAGGGCCTGTCCTATCAACTCATAGTTGTCAGTTTAGAGGCTTTCAAACACTATAGTCAACTATTCAGTATTCAAACTTCAGTTGACATGTCAGTTAGTAATTCATTTTATTAGTAGCTTATCAGATTCAGAAAGTTATTTTCCAGTTTTATGATTTAGTTTTGATTTCAGATATTAAAACCTTATGGATTATCAGTTATTCTTATACATTTATGATTATGTTCTTCAGTGCTCATAGCAGGC
The DNA here is from genome assembly GCF_002878395.1 of Capsicum annuum. Classification (NCBI taxonomy): domain Eukaryota; kingdom Viridiplantae; phylum Streptophyta; class Magnoliopsida; order Solanales; family Solanaceae; genus Capsicum; species Capsicum annuum. Next base: position 109,144,862 of record NC_061116.1, on the reverse strand, counting down.
ACCAGCTCATCGGTTAGTTTGTGGTCCCTCAGGACCGTTAGTACCGTGTGACACCCAAGGTGTACTCTCAGGGCATTACAATAACATATACAAAAAATAAGTTGATAAAAAACTAAAAATTAAAATACTGAATTAAATAATACTGTCATGCCTAAGATAACAGATAAAGTCTTACAATAACTGACTAACTATCTAACTGTATGTCTAAATAACCTCTAACTAACTCAGTAGTTGATGGGATAAGCTCCAACCTAACTCTATCTAAATAATTATAAAGAACTACTGAAATAACTAGATTAAGAAATCATGTCCTTAATAGATGAGGACTCACCACAACTGCTGCTGAGTAATGCTGGTTGTCTAACTACGGTCGGGAAACTGACCCTCCAAACCTATGATATAAGCCATCATAATGCAAAAAAGAGTATGCGGTCAGCACTTTGAATGTATTGGTATATGAGATAAGGTTTGACTGAAATGCATGGGGTACTGTGTATATGAGATAAGGACTAACTGAACAACATAATTGTAAGACCTAGTAGATACATATTTTTGAAATAATCTATAATCTGAAAGACAAATTTGTATAATTGAATAACTGTAAATCATTATGCTTTGGTCAAGCAAACCTGAACTGAATATACATTGAATACTGTACTTAGACTATGGGAGGTATCATCTAACTGACCTGCCCCAATCTAAGCTAGTCGGGTTCCAACCGATAACCCAAGTTGGAAGGGTTTTAGTACCGTGCCATGGGTACTAAGACTGGATGTGTGGATCCACTAATCTGGTGTCCTGAAGGACTAATGAGTCACCCTCAACTAGCAGGAGCACTAATGAGATATGTTCCACCCACAACTGATAGGTAAATACTTTATTGACCCTCAACTGATAGGTAGACATCTTTAACCTATACTAGCTACGTAGTTCTGGAACTCGGGGATTTATAGTAAGGGCCACACCCTCTACTATAAGGTGAGCCCCCATCCTTGGGTTCGATCGGTGCTAAATTCTACTCCTAAATAAACTGATGTTGGAACTAAAACTGGACTAATTTTAACTGAACATGATTTCATGACTAATAGGGCTCATTATGATCATAATTACTAAATAGATAGGAATAATCATGGTTTAACTGAATCATACTTGAAAATCTAAAAATCATTTAACCACGTAGGTATCGGGTATTCATAACCCAGCAGTATTTAATGATCACTGAATATAATAACAATCTTAAAACTATATTAAAGGATCATTGGTCAAAACCCATGAGCATAGACATTCCATCAAACATATGGGGATCATGAATTTAAACATAGGAATGTTTTAAATAGGGGAAAACAACATGATTACATGACTGAATTCATAAAGTTACGAATTTAGCATGGAATGCACTTGAATAAAAACATGGGAAACTCAAATTCATTGAATGAGGAATTCAAAATCTTGCATGGAATCATACATGGGCTGAATTGGATTAAAATCACCATGAATGCATGAATTAAACCCATCTTAAGAAATATAAAATACCATAATAATAGAAAAATTCATTCTTTAATTGAAAAGAGGGTTTTTGGGCTCCATGGGTGAAAGGAACCCATAAATGAACACCCCACATACCTTAAACTTTTAACTTGACAGAGAAACACCATTTTTAATGCTTTTTGAACGTTATTGAACTTGGGGAACTTGAATTCTTGATTTATTGGGGATGAATTAATTGAATTGTGCTCTTGGGGAAAGGGAATGGCTTTCTTTGGAGGAAAATTTTTGAAGAAGGGCAAAATTATGCCCTAACTGATGCCCAAGTTGTGATATGAACGATTAGCTTGACAGGGAAAAACACAATTGCCCCTCAACCATTTAAATTCATAACTGGACATAACAACATCACCTCAATGTGGTCTAATTGTGATCATTGAATTCTCTCATCGTGATGCAGTGAAGATGAGTTCAGGACTATTGCCATGCCCTGGCCTTATCCTGGTGACCCTTGTAATACCCCGAGTCTAGTACCCAAAATGCCATACGATGCTCATGACCCTGAAGGACCATAAGCTAACCTATGACTGATATCTGTACCTATACACTTCATAATATATTGTATAAAGGCAAAAATAAAGGCTTGAAGGCCATAAGGTTCAAAGATCTAATAAAACATAACATCTGAAGATATGGTATATCAATACCAAAACAACTTTCTAAACATGCTAGTCTGAAATCCTCTAAACTGTCTGAATAAAGAGTTGATGGGACATGTCCCCAACTAAATCCAACTACTGAAATAAATTAATTAATGAGATAATAAAGTAATGGTCATGTCCTCAAAGGATGAGGACTCACTGCTAACTCTAACTACTGAGACTGGAATGCTACCGATGCTCTGGAGCTCGTGGTACTGAACCTATGGTATAAGACACTATAGCACAAATACATCAGTACATTTGAATGTACTAGTATGTATGTGAGGTAGGCTGAATGAAAAGGGTTTGCATAAACTATACTAACTGACTGAATAACATGAATGTGAGATTACATGCATGAATGCATAATAACTGTAAATGAGTTTGTGATAACAAGATTACTGAGCCTGAGTACTGATAACATGAGATACTGGTAACTGTATAACTAAAATAACTAATACTAAGCAACTGTATGTGACAGTTTAGTTTGTGATGGAACTAGCTGAGTTTCGTACTATTCTGAGTTGACTGTATCTGACAGTCCTAAAATTCTAAAGAACTATCAAAGTTCTATTACTGAGACTAAATGACTATTTATGACACTCCTGATCTATAACTGAAACTGTGGGAAGTAGTCATCTAACCGACATGCCCCAGATAACTTAATATAATTGAGTTGGGATCCAATCTATAACCCCAATTGAAAGGGTATCAATACCGCACCACTGATAAGGACAATCTGTGAGTAACCCTCATATAATAGGTAACTCTAGTGAGAATGGTGGGAACCCTTATATAACAGGTTAAGCCACCTCATCTACCCTCATATAACAGGATATGATGTCTTAACCTATGCTAGATACGTAGTTCTGAAACGCAAAGATTGCTTCTAAGAATCACACCCTTATATAATAGGTGGGTTCCCATTCTTGGGTTCGCTCGGTGCTAATTTCTACTCCCATCTGAATAGACACTGAACATGATTAACTGAACTGACTGGACTATGTTAACTGAATGTCTGTGGACTGACAGAATATAGAGATCTGATAACTGTCTGAGATTTCTCAGATTACTGAATTTCTGAGCTTTCCTGAGTCACATGGCTGACTGAGTTCTATGGATCATGGCTTGACTGAGGAAATCATGAAAACATGACACTGGATCACGGCACACAACTATATTTTTTTTGGGTACAAATACCCCCAGGACTCGATGGGAAGAAACTGATAAAGCATGACTTTCTTGAATACATGACCAACATCACAATCCATAATACAATAAGTTGAAGATTTCATGAAGTACAAATTCTAAAGTACCACAATGGCTACACATATATCCGTAATTCATTGACTAAGACATTTCATCAAACACTTAACATGTATAAACTTGTACATGAATGGGAATTTCGTATTATTATACTAGTATGAAACTTTTCCTTTACATAGGCATTTAATCAAATATATGGGGAGCATGCTTTGGTTATAAAATCATCAACATATCTAATAATCATGGATACATCAATCAACTTGTAAATTGAGGGGGTTTATCATGATTATAATGTAAATCACCACATTCTAGGGTCAATCATTAGAATACATAATTTAAAATGTGAATCAAACCCCACAACATCATGAACATGAATTTCAATTCAATTTAAATCATGAACATTCATAAATACACAAATCTTGGATTTTTAAAAGAGATTCTTAAGCTTCATGGGTGAAAGGGACCCATGAATCAACACATGACATACCTAGGTGGATGATTTCTTGAAGTTTGATGGAGGAAAACTTGAATTCTGGACTTGGAATTAAACACCTAGGGTTTCTTGTTCTTGGGGATTGATCTTTGAGAGAAACCCTAATTTAATGTTATAGATGAATAATAAAGTTATGGGCTATGGTCTAGTATAATTAGGGGTTAAAATGGGTGGAAAAAGACTTAAATACCCTTTTAAAAATAACTTTAAATTGCTAAATGGGATCTATGAAGATTCGAAGGTCTGTCGCTGGCTCGATGGTCCATCGTTCTGACCGTCGCACGTAGACCAGAATATGGTCTCACTACCTTAGTAGCGACAGCTTGGGCAACGGTCCGTCGCAAGTTCGACGGTCTGTCAACCTGTCTGTCACACTTTAGCCAGAAGATTGACTTACTGCCCTAGCTGCGATGGTCCGTCGCTAGATCGACGGTCCATCAACCTACCCGTCGCACCTGGGCGGTTCTGACAGCTCTCTATAAAACATCCATAACTTTGTACTCTGATATCGGATTTGGACAAAATTAGTATTGTTGGAAAGCTAATTCAATTTTCCACTCAAAAAAAAGTGAAAATCTAAAAAATTCTATGTGTAAAAAATAGAATCATCTTTCAAAGTAAGTTTCTAACATTCTTGGGATGATTTCAAGTTAGGTAGAAGTATGGGGTATTACAATATCTCCCTCTTGAGAATATTCATCCTCGAATGAGACTGAGTGAGAGGGGAGAAGATAAACTGATATACATACTGAACATGAACAAGTGGAACATATCTCATGACTAACATGACCGGTGTTTTGGATGGATAAAAGGCGACAAGAGGTGACAAGGCCCCACCTCGCCACACGGCGAGGAGAGCGCCTTTTGAATGTACGGCGATAATTAATATAAAAAATTAAAATAATATATATATATATATATATATATATATATATATATGATCCAAATTTCAATAACACTAATATATTAGGAAATATTTCAAGTCAAGAATTAAAAATATATCGTATATAGATACTAATAGTGTAGAACTTAAATGACTCAATAATTGAAATTGAAAGCTGTTAATGATCAAATAATTTAATTAGTATATTAATATTACCATCATTCTATGTTAATTCTACAATATACATAAGTTATTAAAAAACATAATGTTATAAGAAAAAGAAGAAGTATATTAATATTACCACTGGCTAACTATATTAAAAAAAATTACATAATAAGTATACTAGTAATCCCACTGGTTATAATAGTAAAACTATTAATAATAGTACCAAAATAAAAGAAAAAGTTCACTGTTATAGAGTTGCCAGCCGCTGGAAAATAGAAGAAAAAAAAGATAAAAAGAGGAAGAAAAAAAATAACAGTACCAAAAGACATATTTAGTCGCTGGATTAAGAAGAAGAAAAAAAGAAGAAAAAAAATAGAAATCACTTCTTACCAAAGTTTTAAAAGTTGCAAGAGTTCATCGCCAGTCGTCAGAATCAAACTTCTGAGGTAAATGGTAGCAGCCGCAGTTACCAATTAGTAAGTTGGTATTGTTAAAATATGTAAATAAACCCTAAAATTAGCTTATATACCTAATGCCTTAATTTTTTAAAACACTATTAAAAGCCATCGCCTTTCTTGCAAAGGCGTTGCCGTTTGATTTTTGCCTCACCATGGATTGAAGAGGCGACATTGGCTTGCCTCATCTCGCCATTCACAATTGGCGTGAGGCACTCACCTTTTACAACACTCGACATGACTGATAACTGAATATATCATACCGAACATGATATTTGATGCATGTGTAACTGATTCATGAATGCATGACTGAGTGTTTTGATAAACTAAGGTTCTTATAATGAGAATACATGTTTGATGCATGATTATATAACTGAACTGACATATGAATGCATGACTGAATATGCAATGGCATTTCCTACCAAGTTGTAATGGAATTCTGAACATGAAACTGAGTAAGCTTAAGGAGAATTGTTACCTTGAGCTTGATCTGAGTTGGCGGAGAAGAGGTAAATATACTTGGTTCAATGTCAAGGCCACCACTAGAAAATCAAACAACTCAATATAAATAATCTCCAATTGCTAAATTAAAAGCGATCATAGGAAAGGTTACCCACATTTATCTCCCTAATGCTACAGAAGAAAATAATCATATCACAGTAAGAATAGAGTATTCAACTCTACACTAATAATAAGGTCAAACTATTTATAAGGAGATGAACCTAACAAATCAAATAGATGAATCTAGGATATCTCGATATCAATATCAAACCACTATCGAGCAATAAAATAGACACAAACAAAGAACAGATACAAAATTAGTCAAGCATTAAAAGGGGAAATATAGAAAGAAATAGCCAAAGTGAAAACCTTCACAACCCAGGAGGCAAGTCTAAGAATCTCTAACTTAATATCGGGCAATATAGCTAAATTGCCAACTCTAGAACAATACAGAACCACAGAAGGTTAACATACCTTTGATATCACAATACATTTCTAAATTAATCTAACACAGCTAACCAAGCAGGAAAATAATCAACCTCACCACTCCATAGAAAAGAACTCATCAAATTAGGCTATATCTATTCAAGCCACCAAATAAGATCACAAGGAATGATGTTCTAACAAGACAATGCTAGTCTAAACAGCTACCCAGCAAGGATTAATTAATCAAGTAATAATACCAAACAATATCAATAACCTCAAGAAGTAAGTAGTAGCAACAATATCAATATCAATATAATGAATATGCTAACCAAAATAAGCATCAATATCATGTACCACTCAAGGGCAACAATAAGGAAAATCTGCCAAGATAAATGGGACTCGAACCCAAATATTACACCCATAGAGGGAAAATATCAATACAGATCTACTCCATCCACTACTAGAAGAAATAAAGCATAGAGTATTCACATAATCATGATTTTAATTACAAGGCACACAATAATCAATACAAACTCATCAAGGTATATAATCATCAATAGGTATGAAAATCCCAATACATATAGTAAATGATAATAAATACGAGAAATAAAAGTACACCTATCCTAGTGAAATCCCTAATCACATGCATGATGGGAATAGAGAGATAAATCTAAATGGTTCCAAACACAGATTGACTGGCTAAATCATCAACTAAGGTTCTAAGTGCACTATCTCTAATCGAAAATCCCACAACATCATAAGGTTGATCTAAATAAGTTGAACGATCAATAATCTCATGTTGGGACACTCTCTAGACCAGTGGCCTATCTCACCATAACTAAGACAAGATCCTAGAATACTTCAAGATAATGCCCCTCATAATTCAAAATGGTCATCATGGACTAAAGACCTATACCAAAACTCTATAAGGTCTAATGGGGACTCTGCCCACTATGATCACCATGACTAATCTGAGAACCACTCATAGTCTGAAATACTACCTGCGTAGATCTGATATGCTATAAATGAAGCTGACCTCCACCATAAGGATCCTTACTCTCGGATAAAGTACCAACAATACAACACTAAAGGCATGGCCTCTTGCCGCCACCTCCATGAGTTTTAATACATACTTACCCATGAGAAGGAATACCCAGCTGTTATTAAGAGTTCCAATACCCAATGGAGTGGAAATGTTAATCCTTTAATAAATACACATATCATGCTCTGGTCAAAGGAATATAGCATAGAAAAATGCCTGACCCACTTGAGAAATCCAATCTTGGACTCAAAACTAGTAAAGAACCCTAATAAACACCAATAGACCTAACTTAGTCTAAGAACTATTGTATGATTTGAATGTCATCCTTACCTATGAGGGATCTACAATCATGACTCGAATCCCTAATACTAAACCATAAAGGGCTAAAGTACACATGATCTTAACTAGAACCTAAGCTATCCCCAAATCCTTTTGACTGATGCAAAAAACCTTTAATATCCATCTTTGACTCTCTAGTCTGATGGTGCAGTAGAACTCTAAAATATGTGTCAAGTTAGAACTCTAAAATATGTGTCAAGTTTTTATTCACATCTTTTGACTATCTTGCATCATCCATTAGGGACAGAATAAAGTTAATGAATGTTTTTAAGATTTATAGCAATGCGAACACATGATAAGAACTCAAAAAGTAAATTTTATTGGATGTATTTATAGCCTCCTAAAGATAGGTTATAGATCTATCTGTATTGATCCATATAACTACTAAATACTTATCTCTTGTACTAATACACTGGTGAAACCTAGCCTCTGATACCAATTTGTCATGACCTAATTTCTTAGGTCATAATGGCACCTATCATAACCCACCAATAGGCAAGCCAATTCCCCATAATTCAAAATAGCTAGTAAAGGACAACCTAAATATATATAGAAGAGAATGCAAAATAGATAAAATAAAAGAATCAAATATATAATAAAGTCCTACAACTTAGTATTATCAGTATAAGAGCTGCTAATAATACAAGAGTACAATGTGAAGTAAAAATAAATACACTAATATAACTTATCTCCAAATACAACAAAGAGATTAGTATAATACCTAAGAGAAAGGACAAGTAATGCTCTAAATGTTAGGAGCTCACGATAAGTCTCCAAACCATAACTTCTATGGAAAACACACACATCAAAGGTGATAACCCATACTATGATCTATAGACTGCAGAAGTATAGTATGAGTACCAAACGAATGGTACTCAATGGGCAACTTCCAACTGAGCACTAAAGATAAAGTAGATATATATATATATATATATATAATATATTGTATAAATAGAATAGAAACTACACCCAGTGTTCATCTACCACAAAATAGCCAATGTTATAATATGGATAACCTGTCCTATTTATATCCAATAGACTAACACAATAAGGCTAAGAAATTATCAAGGATAAACTATTCTATTCCAGCCATACTTAAAAATCTTAACACTCTACTATATATCCCTGGCCAATATATGAATAAAGAATAAAGAAAGATTATAAATATATTAATATAAAAGACCAAGGAATGATATATCTATAAATATAAAAGACCAAGGAATGAATATATAATATGAACAAATGATAGAAGGGATATATAATAATACCATAACTACATATAGCTAGATATGCATATATGTATATAGGTGTAAGGCCAACTTAAAGCACAATCTAGATCACCATAGCTTTATTTAAGACCTCGTTATAATCCTATAAGTATTTGGTGCTAACAACTCTAGGTTTCTAATCTATTTAGTATCATCATAAATTAATTATGTATAATAATGTATTTGTAAGATAGAAGAGGCCAGATTCATACCTCAAATTTCAATACCAACTCAATGACCACTATGATATAAACTAGATAGAACAATAATCATAATAATGATAATAGTAATATCATTAACAACGTAAGTAACCGACTATTTTGGATAACCAAATACCAAGCCGAGCCTATACATACCCCCACTTCCCCAGGCTTGGAAGGTTCAATCAGCATACAACAATACTGAAAAACCCTAAACTTTTTCCCTTGCAAAATTTCTTGAGTTTTAGTTTCTGGACAATATAAGGTTTGAGCATACTTGTCATATGCTAAGATACAGTTTAGGGTCCCTTATTTTGTATGTTAGTTAGTGAGTATTAGTTGTATTCTATCCAAGGTATTATTAATTAGCATCTTACCTCTCATATGTTAGGGTAAAGGTCTATATTACTAGGTCGTATGATGCCCTAAGTTGACCCTGGTGAATTCTGGCCAAGGTATGGGTTGTAGGGTACTTTTTGTATGTTAGGATATGAGTTAGGCATGTTTGATTGTATGTTGATTAGTATGATGGTCCAAGGTGAGGTCTAGGGTATGATATAAAGGTACCACTCATACCCTAGGGTATAATTTAGTAGGGATGGGTCGTACCCTTCTGTAGTTAAGTTTTTAGCTTTTAAGCTGAGGGTAGTCCAAATATTTCCCACCCAAAAACCTTTAAGTAACCACTTATATAATAGTTTATTGACTCTCATAACTCCCTTGAAAAATATCAAAACACTTTAAAATCCTCTCTAAACTCTCTGAAGAAGATTGGTTAGGGTTTTCGTCAAGGTGGTCATCTAGAGGATCAAGAGTCAAGTTCTCTTCATGAATCTTTATAAATAAGGCATTTTACTTATCCATCATTGTTAGTTCAACTAAAGGAATAATTTAATGTATGGTTTTCATGGCATAATTGTGTTAAGGTTTTGGGTTTCAAAGTGTAAGTTAGGGATTTTTTGAAATAGTTGGTTATGGATTTCCCATGTCTTTATGGTTTTCATAATTGTAATGGTGTTTTGAACCCTTGGTTGAATGGGAATGGTTAATTTGTACTTGGTTTTGGTTTTGGAAACTATATAAACCCAACATGTTTTATAAAATGCCTATGAGAATGTTTTTACTAAATTATTGAACTTTTATTAAAAACTTTGCATGGTATAAAGTGGTAATGGAACCCTAATTGATTTGGATAGTTTTAAATAATTTTAAAATGTTAAATGGTATGGTGTGGGTGGTCATGGTTTAGTTTAATTGAAAGCCTTATGGGGTACAAGTGAATCCCCTAAGTAAAGTTAGTAATGAACACACTTACGGGGTATATGGGAATTCCCCAAGTAAACTTACTAGTTTAATCTATGGGTACATGGGTATCCCTTCTTAGAAGGTTGGTTGAGTACATTGCTTGCAAGCTATAGTCGGTATGACAATACTACTACTTACAGTCTTAGTTAATAATAAATAGAATTGGTGGTTTAGTTTTATGCTAATGGTTTTTAATTAGCTAATAATGGAGGGTTGTGATAGCTAACTGTGAAGGTGCGAGTCTAATGGATGGACACTCGAAACTTATGTTTCTCAATATAAGGATTGGTCATGGTGACCATACACTTTTGGGCTACACGATAATCCCCCAAGTTATCCTTTTATACATATATCATGAAAGGCAAAAGGTCCACGGGAATTCCCTACCCTTATGGTATCTCTTATTCATGCGGCTACATGCACTGGGATCATCCAAGGGGTAACACTAAATCCATGTAGCCCGTGGATGGTTTTAGGATGGTTAAGATACATATACCTAGGTTAATGGTTTTAAAGGCATGCTAAATCCATTTCTTTTTCTTGACATAGATTATATATATGTATGTATGGTTGTGTATGCATATGGTTGTTTACTTTTTTTTAAGGGTTGGCATTACTTTATCCTTATCCTGAGTATATGCTAGCATTCACCCGCTAACCCATCTTTGGGTGTTGTATCCCTATGCGATACAATAATTGGCCATAATACTCCTCCTACTCATTTATTAAATTCAGGGACAATTGGTGTTTGATTAATATAGTGACCTTTTATACTTTGGAAGACTCCATTTCATGTCTTGGATTACTTTACATACTTATATATATTCATAGACTTTGTTTTTTAGCTATGGTTAAGGGCATGTCCCAACTAGATATTATTTCACTTGGTTTAGAGGCTTTGTATAGACAATTATGGGCTTGGGTATGGAATGATTATGATATGAATTTGGGTTATTGTTTTGGTTTGGTTGGTTATTGGATTGATTGAATTGATTGGGTTAGTCTAGAAAGTAGACCTATCCCAAAGTCATTATATCTTCAAATATGCTATCTTGTTATATGTTTAGAATTCATCCGACTCAAGGTTCATAATGGTAGGTTGGATTAGGTATTGGGGTGGTCTTCGATTCTGGTTGGACTTAAGATGTCCATTATGATAAGGTCTTAGTTTGGTTCATGTCAAGTTTGTACCAAAGCCTAGGTTTTGATGTCACAGGATGTCCACAAAGTTGTGTCGAGTAGATTCTTACTTATGTATGTGTTTTGCACCATACTTATAATCAAGAGGCTACAAAGCATTTAGAAATGTTTCAATTTCTTTTTGTTCTATGTTTGGACTATAGAGTCTAAGGTATTGAACTTTTCCCTAAATCTTCTTTTGTTCACTTTTAAGATCATGCCCTCCTGATGATCTAAAGTTCATGGGAACTCACCTATACCACTCGAGGATGACATTGATGGATCTTGTCTAATCTCATAGGGTACATACCCAATCAAGGGTTGGAGTTTATTATTTTTCTCATAGAGTTCCACTGGTCTCTACTAACCCTACTCCGAAAGGTGGTACTCATGCTTAGTTACCTCAAAGAGATGTTACCAATGTCAAGCTTTGACACTCTATTCATCTATTAGCCCAGATAATGGAAACTCTATCACTCTAGTTTGGTCCTATGGATATGGGAAAGAATAAAGTAAAGTTGGGAAATAGGTATAGCAGGAAGTCCTAATATTCAGGCTGGGGGAAAGTCAGAGAATTAGTGGTAGAGATGGTGGACAGTGGTCTAGGCAGGGAAATTCGAGATGTTCAAATATGGTTTTTAGTGTCCCTTATCCTCAAGATTTAGGTGGATGTCATTGCAGGGCTGGTGGAGCATGGTCAGCCCGACCCTATCCTCTATACTAGTTTTGTTGTCGATTACACCATGGTTATTGCCATGAAGGAAGGAATCGGTATTTTAATTATGGACAGTAGGGTCACATGCAGTGGGAGAGTTCCATAAGTATTGCCACTAGAGCAAATATGATATCGGTTACCACTTCTCTAGCTCTACCACTAAGGGGTGCTGGTTTTAGCTCTAACATTGTTCAGTAATATCTCGATGCTCTCATTATCCTTCAAGAGTCTAAGGCATCTCCTGTGGCTGAGTATTTTGATTTGGTCCCAAGGTTATTTTGGACCTTTTCTCTATTTCTACCCTGGTAGGTCATTCTATGATTGCTAAAGAAATCTGTAGGGGGTGTATGGTATCTACTGGTAGTAAGGAGACTCTGATGGATTTGTTTGAATTAGATATGGTAGATTTTGATATTATTTTGGGATGGATTGGTTGCACTCATGTTATACATCATTGGACTATCTAACCCGTAAGGTTGTCTTTTAGCTCCCTAGTAAGTCGGTTATTTAGTGGGAGGATGGTTCCCTAGCTCCTAAGGGAAGTTTTATATCATATCTTAGAGATCAAAGATTGATCTCTGAAGAGATGTCTCTATAATCATCAAGTTTGGGTTAAATATTCTAACTCAAATGGTCCTTCTTTGCATTCAGTTTTGGTGATGAATGAATTTCCTGAGGTCTCTCCTAATAACCTTCTTGGTGTTCCTTCTAATGGGAAGATTGAGTTGGGATTGATCTTGTTTTGGATACTTGTCCAATTTTTATTCCTTCTTTATAGAATGACTCCGGTTGAGTTAAAGGAGCTTAAGGAGTAATTAAAGGATCTTTTGGATAGAGGTTTCATTTGTCTTAGTGTTTTTCTCGGGGTGTTTCCATTCTTTTATGCATATGAGTGATGGTTTCCCCTTGGAATGTATAGATTGTCGATAGATGAATAAGGAATCTAGGGTGTCCTCCTTGTGAGGTTGACCACATATGCATATTCCATATGGGGTACTTTGTTGGTAGTGCATAATAGTTGATAGATGCTGAGCTAGAACTTTAAGTATTGCTGTAGTAAAGAAAGTATATTAGCTAGGGGATAACAATGTGAGAATCATGGAGATAGATTGGTAGGGTGAATGAGGTGTGCAAAATGGGTGAGGTTAGTGACTTGGGGATATAGGAGTAGGAAAGTTATAACTTATGTCGGAGGTTTAGGTTGAACTGGTGGATTGGGGGTTAAGTCATTGGATGGGTTAGAGCATGGAGTTTGTATGACTATACTGGACTCCAGATAGAATTTGGATGGATGAGGTTTTAGGCGTAGGAGAACCAATCATCCCTAGTGTATACCCTTAGTGATACCCATTAGAGTGAAGTATTGTGCTTACAGGTGTAATAAGATAAAGGTCGAGGGTTTGTCTTAAATTTTCTTATAGCGGTGAACTTCAAGGGAAGGTCGGGGTACATTTACTCCTATTTTAGTAATTTCCTCCTATCTCTGTTAGGAAAGCACTATACTAGTGTTGCACGCATTCTGGTAGTGCTTATGCCTAAGGTTTTGATTCTGTATTTTCCTTGTTTAATGGATATGAATCTTGACCTTATGTTACATTATCCATGATATATACAGTCGTGTTTCCTTCTGAAACACCCCAAATCTTGGACCCATGTAAAATTTCCTTAGTTTCAGACTTACTGGACTTGGTATAACTCAAGAGTGCCAATCATACCCTTGAATATGACTTATGGTATGGCTTGATGGCTCAATCATATGTTAGGCAGTGTGTTTGGCTTGGTTACTTGCAAAGATATGACTCCTTAAGGTATGAGTGGTATCCAAATATATGAGTGGTGAAAGGCAAGTTGAATGGTGCTTGATTGAGTTATCTTGTGGAGTCTGCCCATGGTATGGTTGGTGGGTATGATTGGGTGTACCACTCATACCCTTAAGTATGAGGTAGGGAGGTGTAAATCATACTGAAACTCGTGTGTAGGGTCTTGGCATGATCTTGGGTACAAGTTAGGGTACCACTCATACCTTAGGATACAGATGGTATAGGTCAGTCATACCCCAGACATTGTTTATTTTTAACTTTAAGTTAAGGGTAGTACGGATATTTCCTAATTCAAAGCCCTTATGTTCTCATATTATATAACCCTAGGTGGCCTCTCATTACACTTATTAAAGGATGGAAAGACTTCAAATACTCTCTCAAACTTACTCTTGAAGATTGAAGGTGAGGGTTTCTTCATGTGTTCTTAAAAGGGATCAAGAGTCATGTTTCTCTTTGGAATCTTCTTGTATAAGTCATGTTCTCTTCCCTCATTGTTATTTCCAACTAAAGGCATGGTTTAATACAATGTTTTTATGATTTCATTGTTATATACTTTTGTGTTTTCAAATATGATTTAGGGGTTTTGGTTATAAATGCTTTGTTATGATTTTCCCATATTTTAATTATGCTTTTATAAGCATTAATAGTGGCTTTGGATTATTGGTTGCATGGGAATGGATCTTTGGTTTTGGAAATTCTATGCACTTAATGTATTTGATAAAATGCCTTTAACAATGTCTTCACTATAATATTGGGTTTTCAATAGAACTTATGCATGGTTTAAATTTGGTAATGGAACCCTAAATGATATGAATGGTTTAAATTGTTTTAAATGGATTGGAAAGGACTTGGTGGCCATGGTTTTGGTTAGTTGGACATCATAAAAGGCACATGGAATCCCTTAAACTAATATATGGTTGGGTATGGACAAAACTTGCAAGTCTAGTCATTATAATGATACCACTACTAATATCCTTGGTTAATGGATTGGTTGGTTGCTTAGTAATGGTTTTAATTTTGTAATAATGGTGGGGTGTGTAGCAAAGCCACGGAAGGTGAAGGTCCCCGGGAGACCAAAATTGGAAACTAACATTTGACAATGTGAGGTTTGGTCTTGGTGACTGTGTACATGATGTCTCACTTTATATTTAGGGGTTGTACTAGTTATCCCAAGTTTTCTTCCCTGGTAGTGCGGCTACATGCACTGGGACCCTTTTATCAAGGGGAGCTAAACCCATATAGCCCCTGGGTAGTTTAGGATATCAAAGCTACATAGCCCAGGTAAAGGTCTTAAAGGCATGCTAAACCCAATTCTCTTTCCTGACATGGTTATATATATATATATATATATATGTATGGTTGTATGCATTATGTATAGTTTAACTTGGTTTTGTAAATGGTACTATTTTACTCTTATCCTGAGTGCATGCTAGTGTTCACCCACAAACTCATATTTAGGCGGATGTACACCCAAGATATGCAGGGATCTACCATTCTACTTCTCCTACTTAGTGATTGGATTAAGGGACAGTTGATTATGGATTGAAGTGGTAAGAATCCACAATTTAGAAGGCATCTATTTTATGTCATATATTACTGTACATATTTTCTTTTCCTTTATAGACTTTGGTTTCTGGGTGTGGTCAGGGGTATATTTAGCCTAGTTACTCTTTGGTTGGTCTAGAGGCTTTGTATGGACAACTGTAGACTTAGGTATGGTATGGACTGGTTATGGTTTATCTCTCTCTATATATATATATACATGTATCAAATTATTATAATTGGTTTTGGTTTATGGGTTTTGGATTTAGTTTAGCTGGTCATTGGGTCATTGGACTTGGTTGGGTTCGTCTCGAATATGGACTTATCCCAGATTCACCATAATATTACCTTGCGATATGTTTAGACTTCAGTCAACTCAAGAAATAGGGGCGGTTCTCGATCCTGGTTGGGCTTGGGATTGTCTAATATGATAAGGACCTAGTTTGGGTCGTATCAAGTTGGTATTAGAGCTTTAGGCTTCATTGTCATAGGATGTCCATAAAGCCATATTGAGTAGAGTCTTTCTTATAGGTGTGTTGTGCACCACACTTATAATCATGAGGCTATGAGGCATTTAGGAATTTTTACTTTCTTGGTCATTCTACTTTCAGGATATGGAGTCTAACGTCTTAAACTCATCTTTGAATATTCCTTGTTTCACTCTTTGGATCATGTCTTCTCAATGATGTATCATTTATGGAAACTCATCTTTCCCACTCGAGGATAACATGGATAGATCTAGTCCAACTCATGGGGCACAAACCTTGACAAGGGTCACAGCTTTTGGTTTTCCCTGTGGAATCCTACTAGCCGCCACTGGCCCTATATAAGAAGGTGATACTCATACTCAATTACCTTAAGGAGCGATTACCAATGTTGAGTTTCTTTATCCTAAAAATCTATTAACCCATATAGTCATAACTCTGTCATGCTAGTCCTATCCTATTATTACAGGGAGGAATGAGGTAAGGTTGGTAAATGGGCAAGGTAAGGGGGTCTCTATCTTCTGAACAAAAGAGGAGTCTAATGGTATGGCGGTAAACGGTCCAAAAAGGAATAGTTGGGTGAGTTTCAACTCATATTATATATCTTGTGTTCCCTACCCGAATTGAATTGGGAGGTAGATGTTTTTAGATTGGTAAATTCTTATAGGTCAAAAGGTGCCCAATCTTGGGTAAATGGGGCCCATTCCTTATCATCCCACTTTCTTTCTAAATTTTATGGATGGTCGTACCATAGTTGTTGTGAGGGAGGAGGGACTCAGTATTTTGGTTATGGTCAGTTAGAACTCGTGTGAAAGGGATGTCCCATAAGGGTTGCTGCTTCGGAAAATAGAGCATTGGCTATTAACTCTGGCTTCAAAAGTAGCTGGGATATTCTCAATGTTCTTACTATTTCTCTAGAGTTCGAGGCATCTTTTGATGCCGATGCTGGTATGTAGTAAACTCTTTTCCTTGTGGTGTGTATGGTTTAATTGGTTTGGGGTTCCATCTCTTTTGTGACCTCATATATGGTTGAGTATTTTAGTCTTAAGATTACTTTAGACTCATTTTTTTCTAATTCTACCCTAATAGGTGACTCTGTGATTGCCAAAAGAGTCTATAAGTGTGTGTGGTATCTGCTAGTAGTAAAGAGGTCTTAGCGGAGTTATGTATGACTCAAATTTGGTAGATTTTGATGTCATTCAGGGGAATGGATTGGTTTTACTCATGCTATTCTTCATTAGATTGCCAGATCCATAAAAAGGTTGCCTTTAGGCTCCCTGGTAAGTTGGTTATGTAATAAGAGATTGGTTTTATTTAGGTCCCTAGTTTTTAAGGGAAAGGTTATATCTTTGAACTTGGAGATGGTCTCCAAAGGGATGGCCTTATTAGTCTGTTTGGGTTAAAGATCTTAACTCAAAAGGTCCTTCTTTGGTTTGGTTTGGTGGTGGATAAATTTTTGGAGGTCTTCTTAATGACCCTCATCGTGTCTTTCTAATTGGGAGGTTGATTTGGGATTATTCTTATTTTGGAAACTTGTCCAATTTTTATTGTTTCTTTATAGAATGGTTTTGGTAGAGTTAAAGGATCTTAAGGAGAAATTAAGGGGTCTCATAGATAAAGGTCTCATTAGTCTTAGTATTTCCCTGTGGAGTGTTCTGTTCTTTTGTGCATAAAGGGAATGGTTTTCAAAAATGGATAGGTTATTGGTACTATGGAATTGAGAGCGTCCTCCTTATGGGATGGACCTTATATGTATATTCCATTCTATATGGGGTATTTTGATAGTATTGAATGGTGGTTGGTACATCCTAGGCTTGAACATAGATGCTTGATTTTGATTAAAGGGGGTATGATAAGCTCGAGAATATAAATGCAAGAGTTGTGGAGGTAAAGTGGTAGGTTGGATGGGGATGATGATTTAGGAAATACAATAGTAGGAGGGTTGTGCCATATAGGCTGGGTGTACAAGTTAAATAGGAGGGACTAAGGATCTCGTCATTCAAAAGGTTAGATCATAGATCTTGAACATGTCCTTGTCCCTATACTTGTACTTGATTGTTGGCATGCAATTGATTATTAAATTCATGATTTTAAATGTGCATTTTGGCACAATTGAGGGATTTGACATGATTACTCATTTAATTTATGTTCCAAGGAGTATGGTGCGTTATTTATGCTTTAATAACATTTATAAACATTATGGGATGCATGGGAATGGGAGATGAATTTCAGGGTACTATGGATTTCCCCAATTACTTGGTTTTGGTCATGGAAATTATATTCCCTCAAACTATTTGTAAAATTTTTGTTGGATATAATTTTGTGATATGGTTTGACTATTCTTAATTCTTTCCATTGCATAAATGATTAAAGGAACATAAATTGGTTTAGGTTGGATTAAAATGATTTATGAAAAAGCTTTGGTGTCCATGGTTGGATTGTAAATGATTTTGGTTTAATTGGAAAACTTGGAGTCAATTTGGTCTCATGGTTTTTGTATGTCTATATTGGGATCTGGGTAGCATTTGGTTGAATTAGGTTTTTGGCATAGGAGAACTAAGCATCCTTGGTGTACATCCTTGTTGATACCTCTTAGAGCAGAGTATTGTGCTTGTAGGTATAACGGGGTGAAGCTTGATGGTTAGTCAAAATTTTCTTTTAGGAGTGAACTTTAATGGAAGATCGAGGTTGTATATTCTGATGATACTCTTCTCTCCCAGTTAAGGGAGTACTCTACTAATGTTGCATGTATTAATTTGGCTCATATGCCTATGGTTTGTATTTTGCTTTCACCTTATTCCCTGGATATTAGTCTTGGCCTTGTGTTAAGTTACTCATGGTGTAGGTGGTTATGTTTCTTTTGGTATCAAGCCTAAGAATTCCTTTTATGGTATGAATTAGTTGAGATGGTTCTTCATTATGGTCCAGCTAGATGTTATGAAGTACTTCGTGACTATAGTGTCGTGTCTTGTCTCTAAGATCTTGCCTTAGGAGGCATAGATAACTCTTGTAATTTGGTTTCTTAAATGAATCTTCTTATGTTAGGATGGTAGTGGTTTGGGAAGTATGGTGATATGTTGAAATGGGGAATATAGAAGTCCCTAAGTGGGGGAGAGTCTAGGGTGACTACTAGAGTTAAGGTTTTGGAAGGTAAGGTAAGGTTGTTGTCATGGGCAATGCTTAGGAAAGGAATGGGTGGTGAAAACCTTGTGAAGGTTGTAAAGGGTGCTAGATCTTTTAATACATAGATTATACCGTGGGTAGGCTTAAGTGTTATGATTAGTAGATATACCAATAGTTGTGTTGGTTACTTTAGATATGTTATAGGGTATGGCTTTATGAATTGTTTTCATGGAATAGTAGTGTATGGTTTTGGATGTTCAATTATAGGTTGGGGGTTTCGATTATAGTGGTTGGATATGGTTTGTACATGTCCTTTACTCATGGTTTCCATACTATTATGGTGATGGAAGTAGAGTGGTGTTTCGGATAGATGTAAGGAGTAGAGCCTGGTGGCCTATGTTAACTTTGTTTAGCTTTGGATAGGCTTGAACATAGAGGTGGTGTATATCTAGAATCAAGCTCTCGTATTGGTGTGTCTTGGTAAATTCTAAGTTGGAATGGACTTTCTCTTGCATAAGTTTATTCAACTAGTATTCTATTAGTTTGTGTGGGGTAAGGTGTGGATGATCCTTGGTTGGTTGGTTCCTTTGGGTGGTATTGGTATCTCGGATTCCTTGTTCTTTAGGGAGGTCCTGATGAGATTGTTGGGTTGGTAAGTTCACCAGTTAAAAACAAGAGGTGTGGCTTTGATAATTGTTCCATGGTGGAACTAAAATCACCGAAAAGTCATTCAGAATGCGGAAGAGGACATGGAGTCCAAGTATCTGTGTTAGTTTTTTGTTTCAAAAATTTGTGTGTGAGGTGTGTGCTCTTCAACACGTCTTTTTTTCTAACCTGGTTAAAGGTGAGGAATGGTTCCTCTCACATCTTTGTTTTAGAACTTAGTTAAGGGTCAAAATAGAGGTGTTGGGGTATAAATCGTGATTGGGGTGTATGGTGATCTTCTCATCTTGGTTTGTGTCCTTTTCTTCTATTTTGGGTTGAAAGAAAGTTTGATGTGATTTAATGTGTTACCTCATGCTTGTTCGTCCCCATCATTCGAGGATGAATGACCCTAGTAGGGGAGACTGAAACACCCCAATTCTTGGTCCCTTGTAAAATTTCCTTGGTTTCGGAGTTACTGGACTTGGTACGACTCAAGGGTGCCAATCGTACCCTTGAATACGACTTGTCCGAAGTCTCGAGGGTTTAATCATATGTTAGGTAGTATGCTTGTCTTAGTTACTATCCAAGATATGACTCATCAAGGTACGAGTCATATCTAAAGATACGAGTGGCACAAAGCAAGTCGTATGGTGCTTAATTGAGCTTTCTTGTCGAGTCTGCCCATGGTACGGTTGGTGGGTACAATTGGGTATACCACTTGTACCCTTAGGTACGAGTTAGGAAGGTGTGAATCCTATAGGTACAAGCGTGTAGGTTCTTGGCATGGTATTCGGTATCAGTTGGTGTACCACTCGTACCGAAGGTTACGGATGGTATAGGTGAGTCATACCCCTGGACGTGGCTTATTTTAAGCTTTAAGTTAAGGATAGTCCATACATTTCCTACTTCGAATCCCTGATGTTGTCATGTTATATAACCTTTGGTGGCCTTTCATAACACTTATTAAGGGATGGAAATACTTCAAATACTCTCTCGAACTTACTCTTGAAGATTAGAGGGTAGGGTTTCTTCATGTGTTCTTCAAAGGGATCAAGAGTCATGTTTCTCTTTGGAATCTTCTTTTATAAGGCATTTTCTCTCCCTCATTGTTATTTCCAACTAAAGGCATGGTTTTATACGATGTTTTTATGATTTCAATGTTGTATGCTTTTGGGTTTTCAAATATGATTTGGGGGTTTTGATTATAAATGTTTGGTTAAGGTTTTGCTATGCTTTAATTATGCTTTTATATGAATTAATGGTGCTTTTGGATAATTGGGTGCATGGGAATGTTCTTTGGTAATGGACTTTGGTTGTGGAA